>NC_064640.1:994012697-994085197 GCF_023864345.2 Schistocerca serialis cubense | reverse complement strand
AGTATTAAGCAATGGAGTCACAAGAGATAACCTCACAAAATCAAAACAACGTCCACTCGTAAACGGGAAGTAAGCACAAGCAACGTAAACACAATGTCTGTAAAAGAGATATCAACTGACTCAACGCGAATACCGGACTGCTTCACTGAGTGAGAGGCAGCCGCCTAAATACACAACAGGGTATGTCGCTATTGGCTGCTGGGACCATGTGCTCCACAGTGGCTCTCACACGTTAGACTCAGGGCCAGGAGCGCGCGCAGCCATGGCTTAAGGCGCGACTGCTGCAGAGACCTCTAGTGATCATAGAATTCTGTGCCGTCTGGTGCGGATTCGAAACCCTCGGTGCTCTGTACCAGATAAAATTTCTGGGTTTCAATGCATGAGTCACATATCATTAGCAGCCACATTCTGCTCATTGTGGTAATATTCATGTGTTGTTTTTAAAGTTGTCATACACACCAGTATTCCCCAACATGTAATAGGATATCTTGTTTGAACAAAACCACATTTGTTTTGGCTAAAGTTGGTGATAAACAATGGCAAATACGAGATGGAGAAAAGAAGGCAGTGTACATTCTTAGCTGTTTAAAATATATAATCATATTTATCTTTGACAAGGTGCATATAAATTCATGACTTTGTCAGTGAAAGGTTGCTACAACCTGAAAATGTGTGTTGTGTGTTAATTCTTGTTCAATGTTCTTTCTCCTACAATGTCTTTGCTTTCAGTTGAATATGTGCCAGAATGATGGGTTTTTATTTTTGCCAATTTATTCAGGTGTATCAGTTCATGGCTGAAAATAAATCTGACACTGTGGGAAAATTACATGAAACTATAAAGCGACTGACATTTGCAAGAGATCAGCTGCAGCTGGAAGTTCATAAACTGGAGGAAAAGCTCCAAGTGGAAGTAGCAGCTTCTCGTCATCATAGTGATGAGTCAGAGCGCTTGCGAAGTAAGTAGACCACTTTGACAGTCAAACCATATTACCTCTGTCTCTGTTATTATGTGTAATTGACAGGAAGGTGTAGCTCTATACTCGTGAAGGGCTTTTGAAGAGAATACACTCTTATCCCCTTAGATGGAAAGTTTGTCTATGCTGAACTAATTCCCATTCCCAGTCATAGTATGCATTAAAGTACTAGTTCTTTTGGGACAGTTTTGTGTAATACACATTTGTGGGTGAACGAATAATTTGTCATATCTACAAGGGATGAGACGAGCTTTGGATCTGATTTGATCTGGGATGTAGGAGGAGAAAATATGATAATGTTTGATGACAGCAAGGCATAAAATATGGTGAATTTGATGTATAAGAAAGCTAGAGCAACAGTGACAAAATTGGTTAGGAACTGTGCAAAAAATGGTTAAGGAAGAGGTTGTTGACCTTAATACAACAAGATAGATTATGAAAATCCTGTCAGTGGAAATATGGTAAACAACCATAATAGGCATTAGGAGGGTGTTTTGGGAAGTATGTAGAAGTTGTTGGGGGGTGGGGGGAGTTAAATATGGGAAATGATTGATATAAAATGTTTTGGTTGGATTTAGGGATTGAAGCTTGTATTGGGATCATGTTGGAGTTGTAGACTGGGATCTCTGCAGCAATGCATTTATCAGATAGCTGGCATTATCAGTCCAATAGTTAATAACTACAGTTCATCAATGCAGTGGAACATAGCTTTCTCCAGGGAGAATGGTTAGATCTGGATATGTTTTGAAGTTACATGTTGTAGCCCTTGCAGCCATCATAAAATTAGTGTCACATGAAATTTTGTTGTGGAATATTGTCAAGATTATGAGATTTTTAACATGTAATTAATTACTAGCTGCAATACATCACACGTGTACACTAACTTAAAACTGGCAATATTAGGATGGCTACAGTGATCTAGCATACACCTAATCATAAAGAGTACATATATAGCAGAGGTATATGGGTCTTTGAAGTACAGACTCATCTGTGTACACAGGTTTATGCCTTCAGAAAGCTCTAATAACTCAAAGTTTTATCGCTATTTGCACTGGATGTGTGTGTGTATCACACAGACCCTGTGCATCGAAGGCATTAATATTGAAAGCTGGTTCACTTATAATAGAAAGCAGGACAGGTCATAATGTGTTGTATAGAAACTCAGCCTGTACTGATGAGGTGTGTTTAACTACGTCTTGTGGACGAAATGTGGTTCATTATTTCTTTCTAGCTGTTTCTTTACTAACCAAAGTTGGTTACATACCATCTTTAGATTTTGAAGTTAGAAATGCCACAGCCCTGTACATAAAACTGCATAGTAAATATTACTATGTGTAATGTTCGTAGTGACCCACTATATATCATTTTCCGTAATATTGATAAATAAAGGATAATATGAGTAACTATATCGAGGCTGTGAAAAAGCACTATGTACACTCCTGGAAATGGAAAAAAGAACACATTGACACCGGTGTGTCAGACCCACCATACTTGCTCCGGACACTGCGAGAGGGCTGTACAAGCAATGATCACACGCACGGCACAGCGGACACACCAGGAACCGCGGTATTGGCCGTCGAATGGCGCTAGCTGCGCAGCATTTGTGCACCGCCGCCGTCAGTGTCAGCCAGTTTGCCGTGGCATACGGAGCTGCATCGCAGTCTTTAACACTGGTAGCATGCCGCGACAGCGTGGACGTGAACCGTATGTGCAGTTGACGGACTTTGAGTGAGGGCGTATAGTGGGCATGCGGGAGGCCGGGTGGACGTACCGCCGAATTGCTCAACACGTGGGGCGTGAGGTCTCCACAGTACATCGATGTTGTCGCCAGTGGTCGGCGGAAGGTGCACGTGCCCATCGACCTGGGACCGGACCGCAGCGACGCATGGATGCACGCCAAGACCGTAGGATCCTACGCAGTGCCGTAGGGGACTGCACCAGCCACTTCCCAGCAAATTAGGGACACTGTTGCTCCTGGGGTATCGGCGAGGACCATTCGCAACCGTCTCCATGAAGCTGGGCTATGGTCCCGCACACCGTTAGGCCGTCTTCCGCTCACGCCCCAACATCGTGCAGCCCGCCTCCAGTGGTGTCGCGACAGGCGTGAATGAAGGGACGAATGGAGACGTGTCATCTTCAGCGATGAAAGTCACTTCTGCCTTGGTGCCAATGATGGTGGTATGCGTGTTTGGCGCCGTGCAGGTGAGCGCCACAATCAGGACTGCGTACGACCGAGGCACACAGGGCCAACACCCGGCATCATGGTGTGGGGAGCGATCTCCTACACTGGCCGTACACCACTGGTGATCATCGAGGGGACACTGAATAGTGCACGGTACATCCAAACCGTCATCGAACCCATCGTTCTACCATTCCTAGACCGGCAAGGGAACTTGCTGTTCCAACAGGACAATGCACGTCCGCATGTATCCCGTGCCACCCAACGTGCTCTAGAAGGTGTAAGTCAACTACCCTGGCCAGCAAGATCTCCGGATCTGTCCCCCATTGAGCATGTTTGGGACTGGATGAAGCGTCGTCTCACGCGGTCTGCACGTCCAGCACGAACGCTGGTCCAACTGAGGCGCCAGGTGGAAATGGCATGGCAAGCCGTTCCACAGGACTACATCCAGCATCTCTACGATCGTCTCCATGGGAGAATAGCAGCCTGCATTGCTGTGAAAGGTGGATATACACTGTACTAGTGCCGACATTGTGCATGCTCTGTTGCCTGTGTCTATGTGCCTGTGGTTCTGTCAGTGTGATCATGTGATGTATCTGACCCCAGGAATGTGTCAATAAAGTTTCCCCTTCCTGGGACAATGAATTCACGGTGTTCTTATTTCAATTTCCAGGAGTGTATATTTCTTCATTTTCATTTTTCACTTTGTCATATGTGTTTACTTATTTATGTTAAGCATTCAGAACAACTTGATGAATGAGAGTTATAAATAGGCCATTCTGTAATACCATACAGTAAAAAAAAGTAAATTCGAAGAATAAAATAAAGACAGTTCTAATCTCTCTATGAAAAAGAAGTCAGTAAACTTAGCATTTTTTCAAGTTGTATTATTTTTGTTTCAGAGCAACTTGTGGAAGTGCAGCAGTGTGTGAAGCAAGGACATAATGAGGCAGAAAAAATGAAGGATAGGCTGAATGCTCTTCAGGCTGAATTAGATGCACGTATAAATGGTGCAGAACTAATGTCTGACAATAAAGATAAAGAGGAAGTTCAGCAGCTATCCAACCGATGCATGATCCTGGAAGCTGAAAATCTCAGGTCAATAAGTCCATGAGGTGTCATGATGGTAACATACTAAACTTGCTTTCAGGAGAGTATATAGCTGACTTCTGTATCTGTTTGGAGCCTATGCTCCATCTCTAATGACATTAATCATTCACAAGCCATTAATCCTTCCTCCCTCCCTCCCTCCCTCCCTCCCTCCCTCCCTCCCTCCCTCACCTTCATGTATCTCATGTAATGGACTTTGGTAATGTGGAAAGAAGTCAAGGCTGTTAATTCAACAAAATGATTTAATATTATAAAATGTTATTGTGTTGCAGTGCTAGTGTTAATTATAAAGTAACCAGAAATACACTCCTGGAAATGGAAAAAAGAACACATTGACACCGGTGTGTCAGACCCACCATACTTGCTCCGGACACTGCGAGAGGGCTGTACAAGCAATGATCACACGCACGGCACAGCGGACACACCAGGAACCGCGGTGTTGGCCGTCGAATGGCGCTAGCTGCGCAGCATTTGTGCACCGCCGCCGTCAGTGTCAGCCAGTTTGCCGTGGCATACGGAGCTCCATCGCAGTCTTTAACACTGGTAGCATGCCGCGACAGCGTGGACGTGAACCGTATGTGCAGTTGACGGACTTTGAGTGAGGGCGTATAGTGGGCATGCGGGAGGCCGGGTGGACGTACCGCCGAATTGCTCAACTCGTGGGGCGTGAGGTCTCCACAGTACATCGATGTTGTCGCCAGTGGTCGGCGGAAGGTGCACGTGCCCGTCGACCTGGGACCGGACCGCAGCGACGCACGGATGCACGCCAAGACCGTAGGATCCTACGCAGTGCCATAGGGGACCGCACCGCCACTTCCCAGCAAATTAGGGACACTGTTGCTCCTGGGGTATCGGCGAGGACCATTCGCAACCGTCTCCATGAAGCTGGGCTACGGTCCCGCACACCGTTAGGCCGTCTTCCGCTCACGCCCCAACATCGTGCAGCCCGCCTCCAGTGGTGTCGCAACAGGCGTGAATGGAGGGACGAATGGAGACGTGTCGTCTTCAGCGATGAGAGTCGCTTCTGCCTTGGTGCCAATGATGGTCGTATGCGTGTTTGGCGCCGTGCAGGTGAGCGCCACAATCAGGACTGCATACGACCGAGGAACACAGGGCCAACACCCGGTATCATGGTGTGGGGAGCGATCTCCTACATTGGCCGTACACCACTGGTGATCGTCGAGGGGACACTGAATAGTGCACGGTACATCCAAACCGTCATCGAACCCATCGTTCTACCATTCCTAGACCGGCAAGGGAACTTGCTGTTCCAACAGGACAATGCACGTCCGCATGTATCCCGTGCCACCCAACGTGTTCTAGAAGGTGTAAGTCAACTACCCTGGCCAGCAAGATCTCTGGATCTGTCCCCCATTGAGCATGTTTGGGACTGGATGAAGCGTCGTCTCACGCGGTCTGCACGTCCAGCACGAACGCTGGTCCAACTGAGGCGCCAGGTGGAAATGGCATGGAAAGCCGTTCCACAGGACTACATCCAGCATCTCTACGATCGTCTCCATGGGAGAATAGCAGCCTGCATTGCTGCGAAAGGTGGATATACACTGTACTAGTGCCGACATTGTGCATGCTCTGTTGCCTGTGTCTATGTGCCTGTGGTTCTGTCAGTGTGATCATGTGATGTATCTGACCCCAGGAATGTGTCAATAAAGTTTTCCCTTCCTGGGACAATGAATTCACGGTGTTCTTATTTCAATTTCCAGGAGTGTATTATACTGAGAGTCACTATGAAAGAGAATAATTTGCAATACAGAATTTCTTTAATTTTAACTCGGCAATTTTACCCATGTAAGATACTTAACATACAATGGTTGTTTGGTACAGGCATGAGTAGACATGTATTTGACTTATTTGTGCACTGATAGATGTTAATGCCTTCAAGTCTTTGTAGAGGTTCTTCTTGATTCTATATTTCATTCATGATATTACACTAATTTTTGAGGAAAGAGCAATGTTGGTAACAACAAACGAAGTTAATATATATGTGGGGGTACAAATAGGCCTAGATGATGTCAGTAATACACCATTTTATTTCCCAAGTTTATACACAGGGCACTTACAACTAGCTGTCCAGCACTGTTGCCAATGAGGTACAGATTGGTCTTCCTGCAGATAGTCTGCCATAGTACCAGGTACATACCTGCCCTAATGTTGCCAGTTCCCCAGTGTGGAGTATGTGATGTTCAGTTCACCATATATGTTTGTGAAATAATTGTCAAGACACACAGTTTGTTTTTTGCAGAGATCTCTGCAGATGTTCTTAGAATGTACTTAGAATGTATGATCCGTGTAAGATACTTTCCTTAAGAAAAAATATTTCTGTAACTCCTTAGTCAGTGGAAACTTGCACTGGAAACTATTTCCTTCATTTTTCGAATGTAGCTGAACTAAAGTATTTCATTAATTATAGTGGGAGTTTTTCAGTTACATTATTGTTCTATTCATAATCCCAAAAATTTATTCTGCCTACTTCTTGTGTGTCACTGTTTGAGCAGACTATTTTATAGCTTATGGAATTACTTGAGAAACAATGAATTGTATGTACTAAATTTTGTCACAGTTTTGATCTGAACTATCTGTTGTTTTCAAACTTTCCACTAGCTGCCACTCCAGTAAGAGGCATGGTACTACATTTTAGTCTTGTACTCGAATCATCAGCAGCAAAAAGAAAAAAAAATTTCTCTTATGACAATGCAAATGGAATGGCAGCTTTAAACTTGCTGCTCAGATGTGTAGCTCTCAAGGAAAGTATACAACGAAGATTCACTGGGATGCAGATGCAGGGGCAGAGATGGGGGTGATCCAAACAAAAGTATGTTCACTGTTTGTAATTCAATAATTTCAAAAGAAAGCTACTATCTCAAGCAGAAGTTTAGTGTAACTTTTAAATTTTTCGTGAGTAGGCACTTCGCAGTACATTTATGGTAGAGGTGGTGTGGTGTACCAGTACAGTGGAAGACCATCAAGTAGTAACAATGACTGAGGTGAGGTTACCATTTATGGAACTCGGGCTGTATTGAAGTCATATTGGAAGTACGAGAACAGTCACGAGATGTAACGGTAACGGCAGAGTAACTTTGGAAGACATCAAATAATTGCCCACATTGGTGAAAATTTCAAAGTTGACAGAAGTGTTAAGGATATGCAGAAGGCAAGATCCAGCTAAACTTCCTCACTCATCCCCTCTTCCCTGTTGAATCGCAACTCTTTTTGTATGTGCATGGCGAGCATGCCATTGTTGTACTTTTTCCTTTCCTGTGCCATTTTTTAAATAGAAAAGTGCAAGCAATGGAGGGAATGTTGCCCACTACTGACAAGGAAGACTTCCATTGTAACCCCCTCAGATTTTGTGGTAAGATGGCGCAGTGGATAGCCCATCAAACACTGAACACAAAGCAAGCATGAAAACAGAAAGAAGGTGTACTGAATTGTGGGGGGAAAAAAGCAAAATAGAAACAGTGAACAGTCCAAGCCTCAGAATTTTAATATGGAGGGAAAAGGGATTGCCGCGCTGTCACGGTTAAGTGGTCACGGTGCTGGACTGTAAAGTGTACAAGTCATTTTCAAACCTTCTTCGGGCCATTTTTCTATTTCCACAATATTATGAACTGTCCATCCCATCATTGAAATGTTTGTTCTCTTTCCATAGTCTTGGTAGTTGTCATACTATACATTGGTTATAGAATATGAGCCCTGTGGTAAGAATATGTTATTGTTGCAAGCAAACTTAATGCATAGTGAGAGCAGGTGAGATACCTCATACTTGGCTCATAAAAATGAAAACAATAAACAAACAGGTGTGAACTATGTTACAATAAAGGAATTCAAGAGTCAAAACTTCCAAAAGGGAACACAACTTCAAAAACACTAAAAACATATGTTTTGACAGAGCACAGGTAAACTGTGTGATTGTGAAACAGTTGCATTAATTTGTTGCAGCTTATGTGACAAACTGTTACGTTTTCATTCCCTTGGGAGTGATCACATTCACATTCATACAAACACCTAACTCTGGCAAGGAGCCATATCACACTCACTTACGAGGCATACAAGTTGTTGCGTCAGTAAGAGATTCCCTTCATATGACACACGTTCTGTCACTAATGCCGTGTATGACACACCCAACTTTTTTTCAGTTTAGGATTTGGTTCACTTGCCACCTTGTCATCAAACATTTGCAGTTCCCATTCAAAAGAGATTTCCGTTCGGCTGCTAATAGAGTAGTTCTGCAGAATCTGCCAGGCACTTTATTGTGAATTGCAGAGTAATCACGTAGATGTAGAATCGACTGTCATTTTAGGTCCCTTTCTTACACCTTGCTGTTGCAAAACGATGTTACATCAAAATATTGACACAAACTTGAATGCAACAAAAAAGGAAAAAAAGGCACGAGGGAGGTTTGAACACGGCTCACCCGCCTGATAGTCCATCACCGTGACCACTTACCCACGATGCAGCTGCTCTGTCGAGCCCTCTTTATTGCATTTCGTGCCCTTGGACCATTCACTGTTTCTATTTTGCTTTTTTTTTTTCAAAATTCGTTAGACCCCCTTCCTGTTTTCATGCTTGATCTGTGTTCAGTTTTTGGTGGGCTGTCCACTGAGCCCTCTTACCACTAAATCTGAGGGGGGTGTGATGGGGAGCTTCCCTTGTCTGTATGGTAGCCAGTCCATATGAGTGAGTTGGAAGGTACCCATACAGTTGCAAGCCCCGTGACTATGCAGGGAATGCAGTATTGATGCCCGTGGTATTGCCTCTCGGGATCATGATGAGTAATAGGTGCCTGTCCATTTGGGGCCACTGAGATTGTTATGGCTTGGTGGTGGCCATGAAGTAGAGCCATTGTTTGGACTGTGCACCATCATGGTATATATCACATTCAGTCAAATCTGAAGTTACCATCCAGTATGCATGAGGCTCTGGCAATCTCTTCAGACTAACCTGACTGATTCAGTGCAGACCATTACGATCCCAAGAACTTTCCCTCCATGGCCACTCCAGGAGACAAAAGCAAAATCAAGCAAACTGCAGAAACCTATTCCCCTCAGTGCCTTGTTTGCACCTGGACTGATGGAGGGTCCGTTCTATCTACTAAACCTATGCATTGGGAGAAAACTACTCCCTCAGTAAACTATGAAGTGCTTGTCTTAAATTGAAACGACAAATCCTGCCCAGTCCTGTTACCCTCTTGCAAGAAATTTGGTGACCTATCTGTTGCTGTAGCACCCCATAAGAGCCTGAACATGGCACAGGGTTTAATTTTTACCCAGGACTTACACTGTAGAGGAATGAGGAATTGTGCAAAAACTTGGATTAGCAAGGAGGCGCACTTTATATCATGTACTTAGAGTCCTGCCAGACAACTATGTTGTCACTAGAGAATTCATCCTCACTATTGAGAGGGTATTGACTTCCTAAGAATGCTAATATCTGGTATACTGTAGTTATGCAAAACCACGTTTCCCACCCTCGATGCAGTGCTTTAACCCGCTAAGTGGGTAGTTTGTGCACGTGCACCTCTTCCGCAGTGGGTAAGATGCACCAGCATGTCGTGGTGGTGCTGCGTACTGTTCTTGCGCATAAAAGTTTTCCTTCACGTTTTCGTTGTTGAATTTAAATTGATATTGGATGGAAATGAATAAAATATATTGCAGAAGTTAACAAAACTATATTTTTACAATATTACAAGTCATTTTCAGTGTGAAACGCTTCAAAACAAGGTGCTGCACACAACAAAACTTCATATTCTGCGCACCGGTATGAAGTCTCTTTGCGAAGGCCTTTTCTCGTGCACACTACACACCTCCTTGTTGGTCTTTCCTTCATTGTGGGTGGCAGAAGGTCTGGAAAATGCCTGGCTGTAAGGTGCGTTGCTTTCGGTGTTCGAGGTGGGTGTCCTGTCCTACTGATGTCCCTTGTTGTGGTGAAGATATGGTCAGCTGTTCGCCAAGACTAATTGTGAAGCTCATTCTACTTTGTTCGCCACCATGCTTCTTGTACAGAATGTATGCATTGAAGCATGCAATGTCCAACAAGTGACGGAAATGATTCTGATAATATTTTTTCAGTCTGCATCCTGGCCATCTGGTAGCTTTGTAACAGAATCGCATGCGCCCCCCACCCCCCCCCCCCCCCCATATTCTTGTTATAGTCAGCAAAAACATGCAGCTTTTGAAGGGTTCCCTTCTTCGAGTTTACATTTAAAAATGTATTGTCACAGAAGGTGCTGACCATAACAACGTCTCTTTTGTCCTTCCATTTCCTTACCATCTGCTTGCGTCTGTACCCTGTTATATACTCTCCTTTCTTCAGTTTTTCCTTTTTTACGAAGTCAGCGAACCCCTTCCTGTCTTGCCACATTGTGCCGACAATGTTGGTGTTAGTGCTGGTTAGTTTATCCACCAAATCTGGACTGGTGTACCAGTTGTCAAGATAAATTCAGTGGTCTTTCCTGAGTAGATCGCGTTCAAGCTCCAGAACAATTCGAGAGGTTATCTTTTCATCTGGATAGTGTCTACCACAATTAGTGTCCTATCAGTGTGAACAATATAGTCCCATACGTACCTGGAGCTGCTGTCACAGAGTTCGTACAATTTTATGCCAAATCTGCTACGCTTTGATGCAATATATTGCCTCCCTCCAAGCCTTCATTTCTGTAGCAACGACAATTCATCAGTGGTGATGTTCCTTTCTGGTGCGTATACTGATCTGAATTTACGCCGCCGATGCTCCGTAATGGGGTGAATTTTGAACAGTTTTCTGATGACAGTGCCTAGTGGGTCATACAAGGTATTGTCAGCAAAAGTGGAGGAATTTTAATAAGAGATGAAACTGCTTTTCACTCATCAGTTTCCTGAATAAGTCATGTGTAGTGTCCTGCCAACTGCAAACTCTGGGGTGTACTGGTAAATTGGAATGAGAAGCTAGGAACTGTTCTGCATATAAGTTTGTCTGTTTAGCTATTATTGTGCACAAAGCATCATCCACAAAACACCTCATCACATCACATTGTTTCAGAGGCACAACTATAACACTACTACCACTGAACAATTATTGATTACAAACTGAACTAGCATGCACAAATGCTCTAGGTACCGTCTTCTGCAGTAGTGTCTTGTTGTCAGATGTTTCTGAATTGCAGTCACTTTCACTAGCCTCAGCATCCGTGTCTTGAAAAACTTTCAGAACTGTCACTGAAATTATCATCACTTTCTAGAAGCAGCTGCTCCTCCTAGAGAAGCTATTACATACAACAGTGTCTTCATTCGTTTTGCAGCATTTCAGCTCTACTGGTAGCAATCTTTGTCTATTCAACATATGTCAATGGTGTTGCACTGATAAATAGTCATTGGACAGTAACTGTTGTTGGTATTGGGATATCTATGGAAGACTGGAATTTATTTAAAAATTTGACCAGAGGTTGTACTGGTCAGCATGGATTATTGGTGTGGTATTTTGATGCAGGTTACTTATGAAGTTCATATTCTTGTGTGGAGTTTAAAGAGTGTGCAGTGCCATGTTATAATCTCGGTTGTTTTAACAAATATTCTTTGTCATTGTTTCAGGTTAAGAGCGGAATGTGTGAAGTTGAACAAACAGTGCAGTGACCAAATTCAAATTCAGGAAGAATTGGAAGCACTGAAATCACATTTGTCAAGTCATCCTATTGGTAACTCCTTAGAAGAAGTGGATGAACTTAAGAACCAGAGGTCAAAAATGACTGAGAAGGTAGTAGTTCTTTTGTGATAATTGTTATGTGATATCTTTAGTAACATAGAAAGCCTAAAGGCTTCCAGAAAATAAGGACTGCTACTGTAAAATATTTTCTTTCAACAGTCTCATATTTTAGACATGTAGAATTGTAATTCTTGTCAGTACATAAAAAATTAATGTTATTCCTCAAAAGACAACTGCTGAAATATGCTGACTGAACTGATTCATTTGTAACCTTTTCAAAAGGAAACTTAAGGTTTTGTTTTCTTGGAACCCAATTTTAATTAGTTACTTTTGATTTATAGTTATAGTATCATTTGAAAGTTTAAAAAATTGTGGTGTATGAATTACATTGTGCAGTGACAGAGCTGTGCAAAATAGTGAATCTAGTTACCTTTAGTTAACAAATGGCTCATAACAATAGGGGCTGTATATGAATAAGCAAGAGTGGCTGTAATAGTTTATCCCCCACTCATGCTGAATGCAGCAATGTAGTGCCCAAGAAACTGGACTCCAAATTATATCCCTGTGTAGCCAACCAGAATAAGTTTAATTTGCCAGATTGATTCCATAGAATAAGCATACCCAGTTTGTCCCCCCCCCCCCCCCCCCCCCCCCCATCTTTGTGCAGTCTGTGTCCATACTCAGTTTCTAATTGTGTTGGTGGAGGATTGTTAAACTACTAAACTCCATCCTTTCCCCACCAATATATGCAGTAGTTAAAAATATGTACAAACTCTCTTGTTATAGTTGGTTTAACCTTTGAAACCATGCTAGATAAAACTGGTTGTTTAAGCCAGTGTGAGTGAAGGTTTCTAAGGAGTGAGATAATGCAAGAGGGCCTTCAGAGACAGCATAGTCCTCAGTCTATTAGCCGTATTGTCATATTATAAACAAAACAAAACAAAATCGAAATGTAATGAGTAGGCACCCAAATCACAAAGCAAGCTTAATAAATCCATTTTTATAGCAAATAATATAAATAAAACCTATAGAAATCCACTATATTCTGGTGTGTTGTTAAACTAAATTCCTTGTTCCATTTTCTAAAAGTTAATTGAACATGATTGCATCACTTTTCAGTTCTGCTAAGTTTATTGTTTCTGCTGTGATGTTCCATGGAGACTATTCTTTGGTCAGCTTCACAATGTATAGCAAAAGTTGAGTAGCTCATTACAAAATTCAGAATAAGCTACAGTTCGCAAGATGGTTTGTAGTGCGACACTTTGACACCTGTCTGCATAATGTACACTATGTGATCAAAAGTACCCGGACACCTGGCTGAAAATGAGTTAAAAGTTTGTGGTGCCCTCCATCAGTAATGCTGGAATTCAATATGGTGCTGGGCCACCTCTAGCCTCAGTGACGGAGGCATACGTTTAATCAGGTGCTGGAAGGTTTCCTGGTGAATGGCAGTCCATTCTTCATGGAGTGCTGCACCAAGGAGAGGTATTGATGTCAGTTGGTGAGGCCTGGCACGAAATCGGCATTCTAAATCATCCCAAAGGTGTTCCTATAGGATTCAGGTCAGGACTCCGTGCAGGCCAGTCCATTACAGGGATGTTATTGTCGCGTAACCATTCCGCCACAGGCTGTGCATTATCAACGGGTGCTTCATCATGTTGAAAGACACAGTCACCATCCCCAAATTGCACAGTGGGAATTGAGAAGGTGCTTAAAACATCAATGTAGGCCTGTGCTGTGATAGTGCCATGGAAAACAACAAGGCGTACAAGGCCTCTCCATGAAAAACACAACCACACCATAACACCACCGCCTCCAAATTTTACTGTTGGAACTACACCCGCTGGCAGATGACATTCACTGGGCACTTGCCATACCCCCAACCTGTCATCTGATTGCCACATTGTGTTCCGTGATTCGTCACCACACACAACGTTTTTCCACTGTTTAATCGTCCAGTGTTTACAGCAATCAAGGCATTGCTTGGCATTTACCGGTGTGATGTGTGGCTTATGTGCAGCCGCTTGACCGTGAAATCAAAGTTTTCACACCTCCCGCCTAACTGTCATAGTACTTGTAGTGGATCCTGATGCAGTTTGGAATTCCTGTGTGATGGTCTGGATAGATGTCTGTCTATTACACATTATGACCCTCTTCAACTGTCAACAGTCTCTGTCAGCCACCAGATGAGTTCGGCCTGTATGCTTGTGTGCTGTACATGTCCCTTCATGTTTCCACTTCACTATCACATAGGAAACAGTGGACATAAGGATGTTTAGGAATGTGGAAATCTCGCATACAGATGTATGACACAAGTGACACTCAATCACCTGACTACATTAGAAGTCCATGAGTTCCACGGAACGCCCCATTCTGCTCTCTCACGATGTCTAATGACTACTGAGGTAACTGATACGGAGTTCCTGGCTGCACCTAATGTGAAAAACGTATGTTTTTGGGAGTGTCCGGATACTTTGGGTCACATCGTGTATATGAAACATTGAGACTTTCGTAGTCCTGTGAATGGGAAACGTTGGCACATAAATTGTACAGTCTGTATAATTTTGTCAAATGACGGTCAACTGTTTTTAAAATTGACGTATGTGGGGAGGAAGAGTAGGCACTTTTATGATGGAGTAAAAAAATTGCTTACACCCTGACTCACAAAATGATAATTTCGTCAAAAGGTTACTCGAACTATACTTTGTAATTGGATAGATAAAAAATTACTCACCAATCAGCAGCAGGAGAACACAAACATAAAAGGTATTATAGTTTACATGCTTTTGGAGCCAGTGTCTCTCCTTCCTGGCAGAAGGGTTGAAAGGGAAGGAAGAGGAGTGAAGGAAAAGGACTGGTGATGCTTAGGAAAAAGGGTAGAATTTGAAAAAGTCATTCAGAACACCAGGTCAGGAGAGACTTAACGGACAAGATGAGAAGGAAAGACCTTACTAGTCCTTTTCCTTCACCCCTCTTCCTTTCCCCTAAACACTTCTGCCAGAGGAAGGAACCACTGGCTCCAAAAGCAAGCAAACTTTAACTTTTATTTGTGTGCTCTCCTGCCACCACTTGGAGAGTAGATTTTTTTATCCATCAAATTACATTATCTTTTCAAGAACTGATTATTTTCATTGATATGGAACTATACTTAGATTGAGCATAAAGTTAGTAGGAAAATATATGGCTTCAGAAGTGTCTTTAATAATGGAAAAAGTTGAAATATTGGCAAGAAACATTTAAAAGTTAAGCATGAAATAAAGATTTTTTACATTTTGTAGCGTTAATATAACTATAGTCTGCAGTGTACTATTTACTCGAAGGCTTTTTGCATAATCAACTGTATTCTAACATGAATGTAACATATTAAAATATTTAATTAAAATGTTTCTTTTTTGCTTTCTAGGTGAATTGTCTTGAGGAAGAACTTGTGCTTGTGAAAGAGAGGTATGCAAAATGCAATGATGAACAAACTCGTCTGATAAAAGAACTTGAAATACTGAAACAAGACGGTGGTAGTTTGCTTAATCAGACATATGCTGTGAGTAATTTGCCTAATTTTGCTTGTTCTTAAGTTAACATTGAAGTTAATTTATCATTTTGGTAATACTCGCACTGATGTGTGTGACATATCTTGTTAATGCTGGAATTCTACTCATTTTTAACACCTTTTTTGATTTTATATTCATTTGCTGTAAGTTATTTCGATTCTTGTCTGTTACAAGTCAGAAATATTTTCACTGGGAAAGCTTAACAGTCTTCATGTGTTTTCTACAGAATACTCTTGATACTAATACATGTGTAGAAAGTGTATTTTGTAGTGATACAGTATGTAAAACTAGACACACCAGTGGATTACTTCAAAAAATGGGCCACAGGCATCTTCATTTGAACTATCATAATTGACTTCATTTTATCTATCATAATTGACTTCATTTTATCTGCTCCTCCCAATCCACTCCCACCACTTGTATTTTGCTATGAAGTGTAAGTGCTTGTAGGTGGGTCTTTTGTGAAATCCTGAAATAAGTCGTCGTCATGCACTTCTTACAGACGAATAAAATATTATGTATGTAAAGGGCTGGAAGTTGTAATGATAGAGCATTTACATGTGTAGGAAAATCAGGATAAAAATTCCACGTGTTGGAAGTTCAATTGATTTACGAAAGCCATTGCCAGTGGCCAAGATTGATTCCATTGTGCAGTTTGCGCCATACTCTGACTCAAACATTAAACTTAAAGCACATGGGTTGAGTTAGAAGAGTTATTGTACAACTTATTTACAGTCTTATATGGGCCATTGAGGTGAGGGGTGTCTTGCAGTTAGACTTCACAGAGGCACTCCAGTGCATTTGTCACTCTCATACCCCATGAAGTATTTAATTTCCTCCTCTCTGTCACATTTTCTGGCTTTTTACACTTTATGGTATTCATGACTGCCCATACTTAATTAATATCCTCTATTCTATCTGCTCCCCCCAATCCATAAGCATATGTTTACAAAACAAAATGCACACAAATGCAACAACATACCAGTGCACTTGAGTCTTTGGTGCCAAGCCATTTATTGGTGCCAAAATGGCCTAAGATACATGCCACCTAGTGCAACGTAGTAGTCAGCCATGGACCTAGCATCATAGAACAGAGAAAGGCATATGTTTGTCTGCTAGCTTAAATTGAAAAGTTGATGTAGTGCAGAAGCTTTTAACATGGCAGTTTTAGGTGGGGGTTGTACTGAATTGTGGTTGCATCAAATACTGCTAGACGTCAGACTTGAACTACCTCATTTACAACACACTGCCCACCTCAGCAAGCAGCTGTGCAGTATCCATTCGTATACGCGTTGTTTTCTTTCCTTATGTTGAAATGAGTGAAAAGACTAAGGCTGGTCGATCTTTGATTTCAATTATGACCCTCACAACACCAGAAGGAATCGGCAATCCCTGTGACCACGTCAGTTCTGCTTATGCAGAACACGAGTTTAAGCTGCTGCCATGGCAGAGGGAGGTGAGGATTGTTTCCCCACACCGTTCCTCATCTGTTTGGTGGTCAAAATTTTAGTTTGTATGTGCCTGCAGCCATTTGCCAGTATATAGTTTCCACTCACTGCACTATAGCAACTGGAAAACAGAACCTGTTAGCATATTTTGACCGCTCCGAATTTCTTCTTGTAATGTGTGAATAGTTATTTTCAGTTCTTCTGCTATTCTAAGCTCTTTGTCAGCTCTATATATAGTGTCGTCAAGTATGGGTAGCATAGCTTTGAGTGCCCACACAAGATTAGAATTAATATGCTGCAGATTATGTAAGAATAAAATTGGGCTGGGAAAAATATAATAATATCAAGAAACACTTTAGATCAGAGATCCTTTCGGTTTATCAACAGGAAAATAATGCTGCTCCTCAACAAAATGATCATTTGTTGAAAGCTTCTGTACAGGAAAAAGAGTTTCAGAAAATAAACTGTTGAAGTTTTTGCAAAAGCAAACATTCCAGTCAAAAAGTTCCCCAATCATCGCTCTTTTTAACAGTCCATTTCAAAACTCTAAGGCTTTGTCTTCACACATGTAGCATGACAAGCTTTTAAATTTGTGCAGCATTTTACAAACAACAAATGTCAGGTGCTGATTACATGTAATATTTTCAGTTACAAAAATATTTTAGCCCCCTCACAGTGACATCAGTGGTGTGATGTAGTTGAAGAACTATGTAAAAAATCCCATATTTTTTATGTTTTTTTAACATATAGCACATCAGATGGAGAAGACAAGTAAGAAAATTAAATGAACAGAGGAAGAATTATACTATTCAATAATATGAGGAGATATTAATTTTTTTGTTGCAGCAAAGAAGTGACTATCAAATAATGAATGGCAATAAGAAATTCCAACCCAGTATATTTTGAATATATCATCTAGGATTCTTGATACCCAACCACACTTACCATGGTGATAAGAGAGGAGGAGCAACAGCAGTTGTTGTTGTTGTTGTTGTTGTTGTTGTTGTAGGTGGTAGGTTGTACTGGTGGTAGTTGTAGGAGGGAGAGGAGAAAAAGTAAGGAATAATTGATATCTTATGAGCATGAGTAAATACGAAGTTTGACATAAAAAATAAATTTAAAAAAAAGAGCAAACCACTCCCTCATCCCCTCTTGAACCAGAAAATAAAGTTAGCAGATGAGCAGTGTTAAATGCTAGATTGTCATGTTTCTTACATGGGAGGAAGATGGGGGAATGTGCAGTGAGGCACAAGTTAGAAATGCAGTTGCTTTCTCACCTTTTTTGATTGAGTGTGGAAAGGAAGAGGAGGGAAAAGGGGGGGGGGGGTGAGAGAGAGAGAGAGAGAGAGAGAGAGAGAGAGAGAGAGAGAGAGAGAGAGATGCTCTACAAGGAAAACTTTCACTGGAAGCTGGACATAGAAGAGTCATTGGCTTCAACTGACAATGGCTCAAGAAATACACAAAGTGCTTGAACTTTAAAAAAGAAGCTACTGCTCGAACTGAAGAGGAATCATCTCATTAGAGATTTAAAATAGCTGCAGAAGTAAATAAATAGCATATCATCTGATAGAGATGGATGAAACAGAAAGTGGTGCAAAACTGAAAGAAATGAAGAAGTATGCTCATCAGGCAATGGAAATCGATGTGAGAACAACAGATATTGATATAACCAAAATACATGGTTCAAGAGGAAATTCCCTTGCTTGTAGGGAAGGTAATCAACATAAATTTGTCTGGTATGCTTACAATAGTATCAGCAATAGCTGATCATTGTCTAGACATTCAAGAAGACAGTAAGGAGTTTTACTTCACTGTATAGATATACTCTGAATTTTCTGCTACACAGAGCAGTATCTGGGGTGTGTGTTCCACAGTGGAAAGTATTTGTATCTAACCTGATAGTATCAGAACATAGCTGTCCCACAGAGGATACCTAGCTCCTGACAAACTTATGATTTGTTCTTTATTTAGTCAAATTAATGACTAACACACAATCCAGGATAAGTATGAAAGAAATGCAAACAGTTGAAAAGATGGTGATACTGTTGATACAGTTAATAAAGGATACAAATGAAATAGTAAGAAAGTCTCCAGCCACTAATTTACATTTTCATCAACTGTTTTTATGCAATGGCAGTATATATGGAAAATTCGCATTTGGTATTTTTCAAGATAAATGAAAATGAACTGTAATGTCATAATTTTCCATATTTGTATTAAATGATTGCAATAATAACATTGAATGGTTGCCAAAATAAAATTGTGGAAAACAGTTGTTGCATAGAGAACTATTACAAAGTATCTATTAATTTAGTCACACATAAGATTTGTGTGTGTCATAAACAATGAAATGGATATATCATTCTGATGTTACTGTCCTGTTAAAAGGTGTATTCACTAAAAAAAATATTGGTTGCAAACCGTGAAATGTATGCACAAAAAATTAATCGAAGTGTGGAAAGCTTCCGTACTTTAACATGTTGAAATGTAAAATCAGAATGTTAAACCACTTTTGCACAGAAAGAGTTATGATTGTTACCTGGAAAGCTCTGAAGTGCTTAAGAGATATGAGCTACAAGAGACATGAATTTATCATCATGAATTGCATAGGACAGTTCTTGGCAGTAATGTTACTACAGGAAGGAGGAGAGTGTTGGACAAATTGTGATACTTTTTGGTGTTTCAAGAAATTATTACTGTTTCTAAGCTAAGTCCTGTTATATGATTGTTGGCAAAAGCAGAAACTGGAGTTGAAGTGACTAATGGGTAGCTGTTTAAGGAGTATATCTTTTGTATGCATATCTTTTCTTTTCTGTTCTTTTATTTCCCGTTTCTGCTTTCCAACTTGCCTCTTAATATTTTTTCGTGCTTTAGTACAGCTTTATTTGCTTGCATTTTCTTTTGTGTTTGTGTATATGTAAGTGTTCTCTTTTGTTAATTATTTTCTTGTTAATGTTTTATTTTTATTTCAGTATTTCTCTCATTTCTGTTGCCATTTGCAGGTGCCTGTTCACTTATTTGTTTCCATGGCCTTCGCTGTTATGGCTATTGTGATGGTCATTAACCAGTTGGTGTGACCACAGTTATTAGACCCTTCATCCTATCCTAAATAATCCATTATCTTTATCACCATTACAGCAATACTCTAGGCCAGCTTCTAGCTTAAGTCTGCCAGTCCACATTGAAGGTAAAATTTTATTTATTGACCATGGCGTTCTTATGTAACTGCCAATGTGTGATGACATCCCATTATTTCCCATATAAACTGAATGCTATTTGCGCGCCTTCTTCACATAACAAGTGGTGTGGACGTCTAAAGTGCTTGGGTACCTGTATCTTTATTCTTCAAATAGCTTTCCTTACAATCAAGCTTTTAATATATTGCATTATAAAACAGTGTTTTTGGCTTGTTAGATAGTTATTTGTAGATCAGCAGTATTTGGATATATATTAGTGTAATTTGAGTAGTACTTACTTAACAGAAACTAAAGTTATTGAGTCTCCAACTCTATTCAACAGTATCTATTTCCCTACCAGAAAAACATACTTTTATGTGGACACATTAGATGTTTCTGATAACAGTTCAGCTACCAATATTCTATACTTATTGCTGAATGTATTGTGGAAGCTGGTTATTTCCCCATTATATGGAGTTAATTCGTGGTTTACTGTAAAGTACCAAATCTGATCAGTCTCGGCAGTCACTTGCGGCAAAACACTGCTTGACAGAAAGAAATATCTCTGGGTGATTACACATGGTCATATACCACAGTTTTCTCGTTGATACATTATGCTAATCGGAAGTGTGGGTGGTCCTACACAGCATAAGGGGTGTGGTCATTAAAGACAGTGTCCCATAAATTTTCAAAAATATCTACAGACAAGTGCCAACATTCCTTTATGTGCAAAATGTTTTAAGCATTCTGTCACACGTCTTACCAGAATACTGGTTAAAGATATCTTTTTGTCCGTTTACATTTGTTCACAGTATGGGAATTGGATATACCAATGAAAATACATTGAAGAGCCAAAGAAACTGGTAAACCTGCCTAATATTGTGTAAGGCCCTGTGAACACACAGAAGTGCCACAATACGACGTGGCGTGGACTCGGCGCATGTCTGAAGTAGTGCTGGAGGGAATTGACACTATAAATCCTGCTGCAGGGCTGTCCAAAAATCTGTAAGAGTACGAGGGAGTGGAGATCTCTTCTGAACAGCACAATACAAGGCATCCCAGATATGCTCAATAATGTTCATGTCTGGGGAGTTTGGTGGCCAGCGGAAGTAGCAGAAGAGTGTTCCTGGAGCTATTCTGGATGTGTGGGGTGTCACAGTGTTCTGCTGGAATAGCCCAAGTCCATCGGAATACACAATGGACATGAATGGATTCAGGTGTTCAGACAGGATGCTTAAGTATGTCACCTGTCAGAGTCATATTTTGGTGTATCAGGGGTCCCATATCGCTCCAACTGCACACGCCCCACACTGTTACAGAGCCTCCACCAGCTTGAACAGTCCCCTGCTAAGATGAAGGGTCCATGGCTTCATGTGGTTGTCTCCATACCTGTACACATCTATCCACTCAATACAATTTGAAACGACACTCGTCCAACCACGCAACCTGTTTCCAGTCATCAACAGTCCAATGTCGGTGTTGACAGCCCCAGGCGAAACATAAAGTTTTGTGTCATGCAGTCATCACGGGTACACAAGTGGGCTTTCAGCTCTGCAAGCTCATATTGGTGATGTTTTGTTGAATGGTTTGCACGCCAACACTTGTTGGTGGCCCAGCATTGAAATATGCAGCAATTTTTGGAAGGGTTGCACTTCTGCCATGTTGAACAATTCTCTTCAGGTGTCATTGGTTGTGTTCTTGCAGGATCTTTTTCTGGCCGCAGCGATGTCGGAGATTTGATGTTTTACCAGATTCCTGATATTCACAGTACACTTGTGAAATGGTCATATGGGAAAATCCCCACTTCTTCACTACCTTGGAGATGCTGTATCCCATCACTCATGCGCTGACTGTAACACCACATTCAAACTCACTTAAACCTTGATAACCTGCCATTGTAGCTTCATAACCGGCCATTGTAGCAGCAGCAACCGATCTAACAACAGCAACAAACATTTGTTGTCCTATATAGGGATTGCCGACTGCAGTGCTGTATTCTACCTGTTTACATATCTCTGTATTTGAACATGCCTGCCTATACCAGTTTCTTTGACACTTCATTGTATTTACAGCCGAGATATCTGCAGTGGTCTCTATAAAATTTACCTAAGTGTCTGGCCTCACAGAAGCCCTTCTGTGTGGTTATGAGTTTCTGTTTGCAAGAAATGATTAATGTGCAAGGTGGTGGTGGTGGTGGTGGTGGTGGTGGTGGTGATACGTATTTCTCTACGCAACACACCAGCAGTTAGATGGTGGTGGTGGTGGTGGTGGTGGTGGTGGTGGTGGTGAAAATAGCTTCCTGTCTATTCAAGTTTGTAGTGCATGCCATTTCCCCTCATCCCCTGCCTAAAAAAAAATAGAAAAAAATATCATCATACTGATTATAAAATCATTCTGTTCAGAATGAGACTATGTTAGTACTGAGGATCTGTTGTAGTGTGTCTAAACAGTTGTTCTAAAATTGTCCATCTTAAGGAACAGAGGTAGCATTTGTTAAGGTAACTGTTACAAATGTTTTAGCATACAACCACTAATTTTAGGAAAACAATCCACAGCAACATGTTTTGGGAGTCAACCTGCTATCACCTGTATGTCTTAAGTTAATCCTGTATGAAATGCATGTCAAAAGCAGTCAAGGTCAAAGTATAAACACAAAAAAAAAATTATTTGGACATGACGTTGTTGTCTTACTTCAAAAATGGCAGCACGAGATTCCCCACTCCCCTTATCTGTGTTACGACACATCCTCCAAAGTGTTGTTTCCGTAATGGGCTAAAAACCAGTTATTTCAGCAGCCTCTCGATGCACCAGTAGTAAATATATGTATGGCAATGACAGAGTGTGCTGAGCCATTAGCCATTCCGTAACATTCTAAGTATGATACATGGGTATGGAGGGAACCGCAGTATAGGTTATCTGTGCAAAACCTTTCACCATCCATAAAAAGATCTAAAAACCCATTGAAGAAGGCATTACCATTCTCACTAGTTTGTACATAAAGTACATTATCAAACAACCAGGTGAGTTAATGTTTCAAGCTCCTCGGGTAAGTCAAGTTTCTTTATCCACGTGTATCATCTTGAAGTCCTCTTCTATGCCTTTCAGGGTGTGATTAGTTTCATGTACATGCTCACAACTATTGATCTGCCATGGTTGCCCAATCTAAAAGCATCTGAGTGATCCCTATATATTATCGAAAATTGCCTGCCTTTTATTCCTATATATTTTACATTATATGATGAACATTGTATTTTATAAATGCCTACCTGTTCAGATTTACTTATGCTATTGCCAACTTCATGTTTTAAGCTGTGTCTCATTAATTCTTTTGCTGGACATCGTAGGGCTTAAAAATGTTTAAAATTTTAGAAAGCATTCTTGTCTGGAACACAGCAATCGGTATGAAATGTTAGAAAACAATAAAGAGTCTCTATCACAATCGTGCCTGGTTTTATTGATTTTTAACATTGAAAAATATTTGCTAGTTTCTGTGAAAAATATGGTAAAGTGACAGTCTCCTTACCCATTGCTATTTTCTCTTTCTGTTCCTTCTTGCCCATGTGGTTAAGACAAATAGTTAAGAAATTCTCGACAAGACACAGTGAGCATGTAGATGATTTTAGACTGGGCAACTACAGTAGATCGGTATTTGCCAAACATATATGTGAAACTAGTCACCACCTGTGAGGCAGCTTAAAAGAGGTGATGCATATGGGTAAGAAAGGAAAGAAAATTGACGTGCTTGAGGAGCTGGGAATAGCAATCCTTGGGCTTAAGTTTGCCAATGTACAAACTGGTGAAAGGTTCACGCCTATTTCAATGGATTTTCAGACGTTCTCAATGTTGGTATTACTTTGATAAATGTGAACAGTTTCACACAGATAACGGGTGTAGTCTGTTCACGAACTAATGGTGCATGGAGAGGCAGCTGATGCAATTGGTGTGTAGCCCCTTATGGAAGCAATGCTTTGGAGGATATGGGGTAACAGAGACAAGCAGAACAGGTACTCAGATGTTGTCACTTTCAAAGTACCACGATGATTTCATGTACAAATAATGTTATTTGTTTCTATATTTTGACTTTTTGTGCTTTCAAAGTTTATTTAATATGAGATTAACTTACACAGCCAAATGATGGAAGCTTGACTCCTCTCTATTGTTGACAAAGGCCATTGGCCAAAAGCTTTAAGTATGAAAATCTTTTTGTTGTGCCTGTCTACAACTCAAAATTTCTATGGTGTATATTTTGTTCGTAGTATGTCACCTACTCAAGAATACAAAGTTATTACTGAGAAGTATGGAAGTCAGTGTTCACAAGTGCAATCAAATTGCAGATTACAAGACTTTATTTAAGATGAAGGAGCAATATCTATGGGTGAGAATGAGATTTGTAGGCGTGATGTAGCACTCACAAAAGAATATAAAAATATGGGAAAGATTGCTTTGAGAACATGATGTGGTCAGAGATTGACAATGGACAACTTAGGATCTGTAAGAATAATGAGAAGTAGACTGAACCAAAGCTTTTGTCTTCACCTTTGTCAATAAAACATTTAGCAATTTATTCATGATTTCACATCATTACAGCCACTGCACACTTCCAGTTATCTGTGCATAGGTCATTCCATTTCCCGTGAGCTTGTCGTATTGAGGTAGGACAGAATAGTTGGATGCACTTAGTGTGTGTAATAGTAATTATTTTCTTTATAATGGAAGGAAACATTCCACGTGGGAAAAATTATATATAAAAACAAAGATGAGGTGACTTACCGAACAAAAGCGCTGGCAGGTCGATAGACACACAAACAAACACAAACATACACACAAAATTCAAGCTTTCGCAACAAACTGTTGCCTCATCAGGAAAGAGGGAAGGAGAGGGGAAGACGTAAGGAAGTGGGTTTTAAAGGAGAGGGTAAGGAGTCATTCCAATCCCGGGAGCGGAAAGACTTACCTTAGGGGGAAAAAAGGACAGGTATACACTCGCACACACGCACATATCCATCCACACATACAGACACAAGCAGACATATTTCTACAGAGCAGCGACACACTTCATCATTAATCCTACATCCTCAATACACCTACAGTTGATGATAATAAATAGCTATTGGGTTGGTTGCAGTTAGGGCTAACCAAGTAAGTGGCAGGCAACATTGCACGAGGGAAGAAATTTGTACATAAATTTAATCCCATGCTGATTGAACTGCCATATTCAAGCAGTGCTTTTGAAACCATGAGTTCTGTGAAATAGGAGTGACAACTAACACAGTTGGCAGCACGGTTGAATTATTCATACCCATATGTGCAAAGCAGTGACAAAACACACAATCACAATTAATAAAGGTAACCAATAAGGGATGGCAGCGGTAGTGTAACTCTACTGTTTGTTTCCATATAGCTGCTCAGTGCAATGCAGCACGATATAGTTTTTGGAGATCTTTTTAATTCTAATACATTTAAAGTATTTCTCACACTAAAGTCGAATCTGGCATGCTTTTCTAGCAGTTACTAAATTTAGCTATTGCTCAGGGCAGATGTCCTGTGTTACAATTAGTAAAATTATTTATATTTAGCCCACAATTCTGTATTTTGTCTTTATCAAACAATGGAAATTTCAAGTTGGAAAATCAACAATGTTATGAAAAAGATAGATTGCTACTCACTGTATGAAGATGACAATTAGTTGCAGACAGTCGCAATGAAGAGACTGTTACACACTGAGCTTTTGATCGAAGCTTTGTTCAGAAAACACACACACACACACACACACACACACGCGCACACACGCACACGGGATGGGGTGGGAAAGGGGGAGGGATAGCAGGGTATGGGTGGCTGTGGTGGGGGGAGAGAGAAATGAGGGCTGGGGAGGGGGGGGGGGGGGAGAAGCAGGAAAGGAGAGGAACACAGAAGGGGAGAAGATCGGTAGGTGTGTTGGCAGAGAGCAGCACACAATGAGGGAGAAGGGGCATGAATTGGAAGAAGGTGATACACGACAGAGGGCATGGAATGAGGATAAGGTGTCTTGGCCCTGAATCCAGATCACAACGATATCGACAATGAATCTGAATTAGATCAGGAGTTTGGGCTTCAGAAAGGCTAGGAAACTTTCCTCTTGATGGCCTATAAACATGTTGGCATAGGAGGGTGCTACACGGCTGCCCATGGCTGTGTCATGGATTTGTTTGTATACCTTCCCTTTAAAGCAGTAGAAGTAGTTGTGCATTACAGTAAAGTTGGTAATGAATATGAAAAAAGAGAGAGTAGATTTGTAGTCTGAAGGACATTAGGAGAGGTAGTGTTCACAGTGGCAAGTCCATGGGCTGTGGGACGTTGAAGCCCATTCCCTGTACACAAATATCCCTTATGCTCAAGGTCTTGCAGTATTGAACACTCTCTCTCCTAATGTCCTTCAGACTCGTACATGACTACCTCATTCCTCATACATGTCACTAACTTAATTCCAGCACACAACTACCTCTCCTTTGAAGGAAAGGTACACAAACAAATCTTCAGCACAGCTGTAGGTACCCGCATGACACCCTTCTATGCCAGCCTGTTTATGGGCCATCTAGAGGAAACCTCTCTAGCTTCCCAAAACCCCAAACCCTCAGGTTCATTGGTGATATCTTCATGATCAGGACTTGGAGCCAAGACGTCCTACCCTCATTCTTTCACAACCTCAGCATCTTCTCTACCATCTGCTTCACCGGATCCTCCTCAAAACCAACAACCACCAACAGTACCTGCATTTCAACAGCTGCCATCCACTCCACATGAAAAAGTCCTGCACATACAGCCTGGCTACCTGGGGATAGCATAACCGCAGTGAGAACAACTCCTTTTCTCAGTATGCTAAAGGTCTCTCAAAAGTGTTCACCAGCAGGCATTATCCCCCTGGTGTAGTCCACAAACAGATTTTCTGTGCAATATCCCCACACAGCCTCGATCCTCTAACCACCACCGATCTACAATCCTTCATCAGGGCTTCGATTATCTGTCATCGTGCTCTGAAATGAGAGACATCCTACGGAAGATCGTACCCACCCCTCCTAAAATGGGGTTCCACCACCACCACCACCACCACCACCCACACAACCTCCACAACATACTAGTCCATCCGTGTGATACTCCCAATCCCAACCCCTTGCCAAAGGGCTGATATCCCTGTGGAAGACTCAGGTGCAATACCTGCCTAATCTAACCACCCAGCACATCTTATTAGAGTCTTGGCATGTGCTTGTACAACCCCATCTGAGCCTGGGCCACCTCTGAAAGGAGTCACGTCATATACCAGCTGTGCCAGAATCATTGCACAGCTTTCTATATGGGAAGTGGACCACCCCGTGGCACAACATGCAGGTGAACATAACATCCTTGATTTTATGGCTGCTTCACAACCCAGGCCCTCTGGATCCTCTCCGTCAGCACCAGCTTTTCTGAAGTGCACAAACGGGAGCTATCCTTAAAACACATTCTCCACTCCCAAAATTATCCCAGCCTCAACCTACGGTAACCTACTGGCCTCACACCCTCCATCCAACAATTTCCGCCCCCCCTGTCGTATCACCTCTTCCCAGTTCACATCCCCTCACACTCCTTGTGTGCCACTCTCCCACAACAGACACACCCGTCTTTGACTCTTTTCCATTCCATCCCTCCCCCACAGCCTCACGGTTCTGTGCCTGGCAGCCTTCTCCTGCCAACATTAGTCCCTGCATGCTCCACCATGTAGTGCTCACTTTTCTCCTCCCATCTGTACCCTGCTGTCTGTGCCCCTTCACCCCTTCCCCATCCCACACCGGACTGCTGCTTCCATCCATTTGACACAATTGCCAGAGATGGCAGTCATGTTTGTGAGGTGTGCTTGCTTGTGTGACTGTGTATGTTTTTCCTTTCTCACAAGGTTTTGATGAAAAGCTCAATGCATAACAGTTTTGTTGTGTCTGTCTGCAACTCAAAAATGTGTAGCAATCTATCCTTTTCATACTACTTTTAGTGTTTTGTCTTTGTAATTTATATATTATCAAAATTTAAATGTAAATTATGTGAGTGCTGAAGTTAACAATAAAAATCAAATCTGTATTCTGTGAACAATATGAAACCAGGAACAGTGTAGTGATAAAGTTGCAGTCCACAGTCAGCTACTCATATAGTTATCCACCTCCATCCAGCTAAACCTTTTCCTCGGACCAGTGAGCAGTTGAATATGCCCATGGCAGAATTCCTTCCACAACAAGTTTTAGAACAGACAAGGTTAATTGGTAATATATGTGATGAAGGAGACACTGTGATACAGTATTGCTCAATGTCTCACTTGACTCCAACAATATTTGGCGGGCTGGAGGTATTAAATGAGGGGTGATAAAAATGTTTCCATTTAAAAGGTTTGCAGTCCAGGGTTGGTATGCCAACCAGGCAAAATCTCCGTGAGCACTGAGGCAATCATCCCCACCAAGTCACCACGTTGAAAATACCCATTTGAGTCAATCCAAATTAAGTGGTTCAATAAAAATTGATTGCTTGACCATTTTTAAATATTTTAATTTTTCATATCTAATTACCCTATAATTGAGAAATTCAAAACAGTTTTTAAAAAAATTTTACCTTTCACCTTTACTGAATGGCGGCCATTTTCGTTTGTAAGTGCACGACAATGTTTCAGTTTAGAGGCGTTAGCAAAAATATGAATATCTCTGCACTGGGTTAAGTTACAACGTTGCAATTGGCATGATTGTTTTTAGAAAAGTGTTCTATACAACATTGTCTATTACACAAAATACCGTAAATTCAAAAATAACCAGTCAAAAATACCTCCAAAGTTTGGTATCCAAATTTTCTAAAATCCACTTTTTAGGCCCAAAAATAACAAACAAGGAGTGATTTATGTGTGTCTATTTTTTCCTATAGTTTGATATCATACCCTACTAGCCTCATATAGAGCAAGAACACTTACAAATGTTTCCTTAATTTTTTATGAATTTTTGAAAATTTTTATTTTTGTGAAGTCTGGGGTTAGTTATCTCAAATGGGACTGAATATGACAATATGATTTTTGCACAGTTTGTACACCTGAATGATAGCAACGTACTGTAAAAATTTCAACATTGATATCTGACTGCGAACGAAGATATGAATTTTTGAAAATGAGGAGATAATTCACATTACTCTACAACTGATCTTATGGCTGTTGCCTGTTCATGTGTGATACTGGCGGGATATAATCAATTATTATTGAAGCAAGGTACTGAATTATTTACATAAAGTGGAAACATTTTTATTATTTTGACATACTTAAAATAAATATTTTCAATTAACATTCTTAGAGATGCGACTGTTCCTAAACCTGGTGGTGAATGTTAAGAACACTTATTTCTTCAGACAGTTTCTGTGATACTGAGTAAGACCTCCCAGTTGCTATGGCAAGTTCAAGCACTGAAAGTTTCCTTATAACATTTTTCATTGGTATCCAAACTTTGTCACTAGTAGATTTCTTAAATGATGTTCTTGGGCCATCAGGGTGGTAAAAATGCACAAAAACATAATTGTTTTGCAAACTTATTCTTTCAACCTCTACAAGTCTCCACTGTCCATCATACACTATGTCATTCAGCATTCAAGACAGAGATGTAATTTTACTGACACAATGATCCTCATAAAATTTGGTTTCTGATGTTACGTAGCATCGAAGTAAATTTTCTGCAATGCGCAGGAATTTGTGGAAATGCCTTGTTCCTTTTATTGCTATACAGTTTTCACATCTGGTGTGAAGTGTTGTTTTCATACGCAGAACCACTTCTTCTTTCTTGATCAGATAATAGGTAATGCCTTTAATATTATCCTTGCAAAAGACATACATGTCCTGTACTGTGAGAATTTGGTCTGTGGTTGGTCTTTGTAGACTGGCTTTACATACTTCACGTTTTGTTGTACCTCCTACTCCATCACATGCATTTTTACCATGGCAAGATGCGAAAAAGTGTCATTCAGCCTCCAACCCAAAGTCTACTTTGTGGTTGCATAGATTTGAAAAATTATTTTTGTTCTTATACTGACTACCACTTCCATCTGAAAAGTATACCAGCTTCTCAACCTTGGGAAAATTTTCTTTTATGTAACTTATTACATGCTTTTGAAACACATGTACAGCCAAAATGTTGTGCTCCAGGTAGTCACATAGAATGCAAATTGAATAACTGCAAAGTATACCTTTCAACATAGTGGTGACTTTTGAGTTTTGTAAGTTATCAATTAAAGATTCCAAGTACTCTTCCTGGAATTTAACCACTGTTATTTCTGCCCTGTCAGTTGTGACCCACTGTTTGAAGGTAATACTGTCTGTCATTTCCTTATCATATTCGTAAAACAATTCAATAACGGTTTCCTTACCAGGGCATTTATTACACAAACTCATCATAGATTCGTAACTGTTAGTGTCACAGACCATTAAATCTAGTAACTCTTTGTAGGTAACATCACTGAGTTTTGCACCCACAATCGTCAGTTTGACATTTTGAAGATATAAACAAACACATGTCCCTGAGGATCCGGAGGTGACAAAATTTTGACCTACCAATTTTGCATTCAGGATGAGAATTTTTGAAAGCTACATAAAGTTCATTTAAATTTGACAGCACTAGTCATTTCTGCTTTGTTACTTAACTCCATTTATAACAACTCTTTTGCTATTTTTGCAACCTGGGCACATTCTTCTCTTTTCATCATCTTCATAAAACTGCTGGATTTTTTAACTGTTTCTTCACTTATACCTACTTCTTTCTTCTTTCCTAAAAATGGAAGAATGCCTTGCTCTTTCACTAATTTCTGGGTTAGTTTAACCAAACAATTAGAAACATTGAATTCATGAACAATTTCTTCTCTTGACCATGAGTCATGGAGCAAACTTAAAAATTTTAACTTTTTCTCTTTAGATGTCACTGAACATTTAATTTTTAATTTCTCTATTAAGCTCAAACATTCAGTGTCAGATGATGCTGGTGGTAGGTTTTCTTCTTCTTTAGGAATGATGTTGGTATCTGTATTATTAAAGCATGATTCCAAGTCTTTTCTAATTTTGTCTGAAATTTGTTGTACTTTATTTTCAGTAGCCGCTTTTCTTTTTCTGCTACTTAAATTTATTATTTTTGAAGCACAAGATACATCTAACGTAGAACAAGCAAAATCCAATATGCTAACAGCTTCCTCATTAGGAATATAAGTGTCATTAACAAGGTTACATGATTCTGGTTGTGGTTTCACAACAAATATTTTTGAGTAACAATTTGGGCACGGGGGATTTCCATGAGTCACATTACGTTTCACTTGGGAAGCTATTTAACTCTCACATAACAAGGACAAATGTCCCAGTTTTGTTTCCCTCAAACCTTTAGTAATAGGCTTTTTATGAACTTTAAGTGGATCACAGCACTTCCTTCCAAAAATGTGGTTGTACTGTAGAATATGTTTCTTCTCATGATACTCACACAGTGATGTTAAAGAAGAACTTACTCGAAATTTAAACAAAGTTTGTGTAACTTCATCAGAGTCATTGACATTTTTCAAGTTTTTTGAAACTGAACCACAAACTGTTTTGTGACACACTTCACTTGCCATCTGTCCAGCAGAGCACTGTTCATCCATGTTATTGCATTCCAGTTAATCTCTCAAAATTAATTAGAAATTACAGACAGAACAAAGCACATATCACATTCTACACTCTTGATGAAGTATGTACGTCCATTCTGACAGAGGTTTCAGAACAGACTGACTACATCAATGCCACACCTAGCAGTAATGTACTTCTACAATGCCACACCTAGCAATAATGTACTTCTTTATTGACAATAAACGTAAATGGGCATTTTTATTACCATAGAACAAAAGCAAAAGCTCCTATTGTTTAATATTGAATTATTAAAAATAAATAAACTAAATGAATGTTGAGTGATAATGAAACAATAAACAATTTAAATCGGAAACAGCCATAAGATCAGTTGTAGAGTAATGTGAATTATTTCCTCATTTTCAAAAATTCATATCTTTGTTCACAGTCAGATATCAATGTTGAAATGTTTACAGTACGTTGCTACCATATAGGTGTACAAACTGTGCAAAAATCATATTTTTATATTCAGTTTTACCTGAGATAACTAACTCCAAACTTTACAAAAAATAAAAATTTTCAAAAATTCATAAAAAATTAAGGAAACATTTGTAAGTGTTCTTTCTCTATATGAGGCTAGTAGTGTATGATATCCGATGATAGGAAAAAAATATTCTCATACATCACTCGTTGTTTGTTATTTTTGGGCCTGAAAAGTGGATTTTTGAAAATTTGTATACCAAACTTTGGAGGTCATTTTGACAGGTTAGTTTTGAATTTACTGTATTTTGTGTAATAGACAATGTTGTAGAGGACACTTTTCTAAAAACAATCATTCCAATTGCAGTGTTGTAACTTAACCCAGTGCAGAGATATTAAAATTTTCGCTAATGTCTCCAGACTGAAAAATCGTCGCATGCCTACAAATAAAAATGGCCACCATCCTGTAAAAGTGCAAGATAAATTATTTTAAAAAACTGTTTTAAATTCTAAAATATAGGGCAATCACATATAAAAAAATTAAAATATTTAAAAATTGTTAAGCAACCATCACTGGACCACTTCATATGGATTGACCGATTTGGTAAAACACAGTGTCCCGTTGCATGAAGTATGTAACTGCCTGCTTCGAATCCACATGTGGCAGAAATTCTCACCTCTTCGAGGCTTCTTTAAAAGGACAAGAGGCGTAATAATCACATGGTGACAGATCACAATTATAGAGTGGATGCTTGAATGTCTCCCACTTGAGTTGGTGTAAATTTTACATTATAATATTTACGATATGGGGATTTGTGTTGTCATGAAGCAGCACCACCCCTTGTTGCACCATTCCACAGTGGTGGTTTTTAACAGACACGCTGCCCCATACACATTCTTCGTTCTCTGGTGGATGTCTACCAGTGTATGTCATTCAGCAGTGAAGAAAAGAATATCAGCACATTGGTCCTGTTTTGATGCACTTGCTAATACCATAGCTGTAGATCACATTTCAGCTTTACCACACACATGTCAGAAAGACACAGATGCCACACTATTTCCTTGCCTACATGTCAGTGCTTATACACCCACATCAGAGTTGTGCTGCAGTGTATTGATTTCATGACCTTTAGGTTTCGAGACATGCACTTTTCCAGATACTACCAGGCCAAACAAATCATGTTGTCCAACGCCTGTAGTTCTGTGGATAGACAGCACCATCTGTTTTTCATGTGAGGCCCTTGAGGAAGCAGAAACAATGTGCTAGTTTTGTTCATGAGAGGAATATTACAAATTTCAACTTCAACACTAATAAACTATTACTACACAAGTCTTAAAGTTCGATATCAGTAAATAATGTTACTGGTCTAATATACAGAGAGAAGAGTAAGCTACATTTTTAGCAAATCTGAGATAATGACATTAAGTATTAGTGTTTTATTATTTTCTTTTGTGAAGGCAAGGAGAGAATTCGTTGGCTTGCCAGTGTAAGTTTGTGGCATTTATTTATTGAAAATCCATTTGTGGTTTGTATAGTTCCCTTTTAGATAAATTCACATCTCTAATGTTTTTGCAGATAAATAGAAGTATTTGCAGATCTTCTAGCACTGCTGAAAAATTACCATAACTTTTTTGTTGGGCTCAGAATGTTTCCCAGCTGTAATTTCCTTTAGTAGAGAAAGGAAAAAATCTTGTTAATAGTGTGAAAATTTTAACAGTACACACTTAACATAGCCAGTGCTGTATTCCTAACAAAAATAGTGGATAGACTCCCCTAAAGATGATCCCATATGTTGGAATACCACTCAAACTGCTGCACGTTTAGATTAGCCTTCTTGCATTGGTTGTCCTTGGGGCATGCCTGTGGGTTTTGATCCGTACTTTGATGTAGTTCTTGCGGTTCCAGAGATAGAGCAGAGGGCCCACAACTAAGTCATAACTAAGACCATCGTGTTGAAGCCTCTTTCACAGTCTGATGTGTTCAGGTTCATGCTTGGCTACCATGGGGTCCCAGCCTTTGCATCATCTCTTCCCTTCCATGCGACAGTCTTATTCTCTTGCTGTTCTTTTTCCCCTCCCTCGGGGAACATGTCCAGAGAGTTCTTCAGAATGTGTTCCGCAGTTTCAGTAGCTGACATCAGAACAGTCTAACCACTGTTTCTCGTTCCACTTTTCTTTCTTAGTTCACCTTCTCCTATCCTTCCTCTGATTTGGCATTTGAGGTTTCTCTTTTTCTTCTTCCTCCCTGTGCAGTCCTGAAGACTGGCCCATGCGTCTGACGGGTAACAGGTGGCTGGGTAATGCTTAATTCCCAGCCCTGGGCCGACAGGTAGGGTACAGGCCAGGCCCAGGGAGGTGTGATTGCCTGAGCTGCTACCTTCCCAAATTGCTGATTGGTCCATCTGTCTGCTGTTTGGGAAGTGTGACCTGAGGTCCGGACAAATCACCTACAGCGGGGGAGCTCCCTTCTGGGGGGGGGGGGAGAGGGGGGTGGCAGTTGGAAGGAGCGCACTATCGGAGATGCTGGCGATCATGGGGGATTTTCTCACAATGAGCCAGTCATCATCTTCACAGTCAGTGTCTACCAAATGTGAACAGAATGAAGCTCCTGGTTTCGGGTACTGAAGATGGTCAGTCCTTTGCAATGGTAAATCCATTTGTTATTCAGAAAGGTTTCATGCAATTGCCGGCCCTGTGAAATCCTGCTCTTGTTCATGCAATGGCACTTTGCATAAGAAAAACAACAGCATGCCACTTCGCTTCTCCACAGATATCCTGTTCATGTTGAGGCCCATAGAACTGCAAATTCTTCCCATGGTGTTATTTACACTAGGCTGCTCAATGGAATGACCAGGCCAGAAATCCAAATGTACCTCTCTGATCTGGGTAACATTGCAGTCCATCAGGTGATAAAAAAGATAGATGCATCCTTAGTGTCCACATGCACCCTTTTTCTCACTTAGAGTGGTGCTTCCGTGCAAGATCAAAGCAGGCTATGAAGTTATCACAGTTTGACCGTACACTCCAAACCCAATGTGCTGCTGTGAGTGTCATTGTTTCAGCCACTCTCGAAGGTCATGTCGACACCCGGCCAAATATGTAACCTGTGGTAGGGATGCTCACAAAGGCAATTGTCTGCCTCCTTCTCCCCGTTGTATCAGCTACAATGGCGACCGTGCTGCCTCCTCTCGAAATTGCCCCATGTATCTCGACAAGCAGGCTGTCCAGAAGATCCGGGTAAAGGAAAAAGTGCCTCAGCCAGTCGCAAGCCCTGTGTTCTACCATCTGGCACTTACAGCTCTTCCTATATCTCGCCCCATGAAGGACATGGCCACGCAGACATGCGACCTCAAATTCAGCACTGTGGTTGTAAAATTGCCAAGTGTCGTGGTAGCATCGCCGTCTCCTCATCCAGCTGTGCGACAAGCCACCAACCATTCACCTCACGGGACAAAGTCACCTGCTACACAACCAGCAGACCGGGAAGGACAGAAGGAATAATCGCACGAAGACTTCCTACTTCCCTCCTGCCGACAAACATCTGAGTCTTCCTCTGCCAACCGAAAAGGCTCCAAGAAGCCAAAGAAAGGCAAACGATCTTCTGCTTCACTGACTCGGAGATCCTCTTTGACGGTGTCACCACATGTACCCTTGCCCGGCAGACCTCTGTGTCGCCAGTGCACACCGCCGACTGTTTTTCTGCCCTGGACTCTGCAGATCAACAGAGGGAGATTGCTGACACCTCCATAGATCTCGTGGAGCAGGATCTTCCAGGCTCTGCGCCCTGTAGCAGAGAGTCATTTAAGGCTGGCACTCAGCAGCAACTGAGGTGACACCCCTTCATTTTTCCCCTCCTCCCCTTTCCTCAATATGACTCTCCTCCAACAGAACATTCGATCAAATGACGAAGATTTACAGTTGCTGTTAGAATCGCAGAGTCTGCTTGTTCTCTGCCTCCAGGAAACAAAATTGCATCCTCACAACTGTTTTGAGTTATCGCGTTTCTTCCCAGTCTGTTTTGACCTCTCCCTGAGGACAGCATTTCATCTCGTGCTTCTCACATGAAATGATGTTCATAGTCAACCCATCTCCCTGACTACTCGCCTTAAAGCTGTTGCAGTTCACTTTTCCTTCCTCATTTGACCTTTTCCCTTTGTACCATTTACATCCCTCTGTCATTCGATGTCATCAGATCAAACTGTCTCCAGCTTATTTGGCAGCTATCTCACCGCTTTTTGCTGCTCGGTGACTTTAATGCGCAACATCCCTGGTGGGGTTCTTTCAGAACCTATCCAGAGATGCCCTCTTGGCTGACCTTCTCAATCAACTTATCCTCATCTGCCTTAACACAGGAGCACCCGTGTTCCTTTCTGACTCGACGCACACCTATTCGTATTTGGACCTATCCTACTGCACTGGCCAGCTTGCCAATCATCTCTAGTGGTCCATTCTCTCTGACACGTACTCGAGTGACCATTTCCCGTTTACAGTCCATTTGCTGACTCCTACCTCACCTGCACACCCAACTTGCAGCTTACTAAGGCCGACTGGTGGCTTTACTCCTCCCTGGCGACGTTCGACGAACAACATTTTCCTATTTGTGATACAACGTAGAATATCTTACAAACGTTATCCTTACTGCCGCAGAATGTCCCATTCCTCTCACTTCCTCTTTACCATCCTATGATGGTAAACTGCATTCATTATAAACAGCTGCATGCACAGTGTTGTTGTGTTCTTCAGGATAGCAAAAAAGCTAGCTGGATTTCATTCACTAGTTCTTTTAACAGTTCCACTCTCTCTTCTGTCGTGTGGGCCAACCTTCGATGGCTCTCTGGGACCAAAATCCATTCCCCAGTCTCAGCCTGACAGTAGCAGACGATGTCATACTGGACCCACTTGCTATCTCAAACACCTTGTGCCGCCATTTTGTGGAGATTTGGAGCTGCTCCCGCTATCACAATGCCTTCCTTCATTGGAAATGAGCAGAGGAGGCTCAGGCTCTTTTCTTCTCAGAATCATGATTGCTACAATGCTGCCTTTACTATGAGGGGGCTAGATCACACTCTCACTTCATCCTGACCCTCCACTCCATGGCCAGACACTGTCCACATTCAGATGTTGCAGTACCTTTCTCTTGTGGGCAAGCACTTTCTGCCTAATAGGTACAACCGCATCTGGGCAGAGGGCACATTTCCCAGATGCTGACGTGAGGCCACTGTCATACCCCTACCTAAGTCTGGTAAGGACAAACACCTTGCTTCCAGCTACTGCCCCTTTCTCTCACCAGCTGTGTTTGCAAGGTGATGGAATGTACGATTCATGTCCAGCTGGTATGGTGGCTCGAGTCTCACAATTTACTAACCACTGGACAGTGTAGATTTTGAGCGTTCCATTCGGCAGTTGACCATCTTGTCACTTTATCCACCTATGTCGTGAATGATTTTCTGTGGAAATACCAGACTGGCCGTGTTTTTAGATTTGGAGAAAGCCTACGACACCTGCTGGAGGACTGGTATCCTCTATTTTCTCTACATGTGAGTCTTCCGTGGCCGCATGCCCCGTTTCCTTGAGGAATTTTTAGAAGACCGAGCTTTCAAGGTATGTGCCATTCCTGCCTTGTCAGACACTGTTATCCAGGAAAATGATGTGCCTCAGGGTTCTGCCCTAAGCGTCGTCCTCTTTGCTATCACTATTAATCCTATAATGGCCTATCTCCCACCGGGCATCTCTGGCTCCCTTTATGTTGATGATTTTGCCATCTATTGCAGTTCTCCGTGGACTCGTCTCATCGAGTGGTGTCTTCAGTGGTGTGTCTATCGTCTTTACTCATGGAACATCAACAATAGCTTTTGTTTTTCCACAGACAAAACCGTTTGTATGAATTTCTGGTGGCACAATTGGTTTCTTCCACTGTCTTTACATCTTGGACCTGTTGCTCTTCCATTCATTGAAACAACGAAATTCCTGGGGCTCACGCTCGATTGGAAGTTTTCTCAGTCCTTCCACATGTCTTACCTGGCAGCCCACTGTATACAGACCCTCAATGTCCCTACATGTCCTCAGTAGTACTTGCTGGGGAGCAGATCGAACCACCCTCCTCCGTTTGTTCAGATCCATTGTCTGTTTAAAACTAGACTACGGGTGTTTTTGTGTATGCATCTGTCCATCCCTCTTACACCATCTGAATACTTTCCACCTATACACTAGCCCAGTTGAGTGTCCGTATGCAGAAGCTGCCAAACTACCACTGTCGTACCACTGTGACTTTTTCTTCAGCAGATATGCATGCCATTTATCTGCAATGCGTGGTGACCCATCCTATGGCTCCTTCTTTGATGACTCCTTTGATAGCCAGTATGGGGCACATCCGTCTTCTCTGTTATCTCCTGGAGTTTGCTTTCAACTCTTGCTCTGGCAGCTTAACTTCACGCTACCTGTGCTGCCGATGCTGCAGTCCTCGTACGTAAGCCCACTAGTTCTTACATTCCCTCCAATAATATCTGTGATGCCGTCTTTCAGCAGGTGGTACAACAACAACAACAACAACATCATCATCACTAGTTCTCCCTTCGTGGGAACAAGCTCCGTGTTATTAAGCCTCTCCCAGTGGCTTGGACGACCTCCTCTCAGCTCTCTCACCTTGAAGATATCATTTTAGCTAGGTTGCATATCGGGCACACTTTTTTTTAGCTATCGCCATTTGTTAAGTGGTGCTCCCACACCACTTTGTGATCAACCTTTGATGATCTGCCATTTCTTGACGGACTACCATTTTTTTAACCACTTACATTCTCATTTGCGTTTGCTGTCTGAGTTATCAACCGTTTTAGCATATGATTTGCAGGCTGTTGACTGCATTTTACTTTTTATCCATTGTAGCAATATGATGGACATTTAATTTTTAGTTCAGGATCTCCTTTTCTCTATGGCATATTTTATAGACATTTCTCCATGTTTCTGTTTTTAGCTGTCTTCTCTTCGGTTGATTGGGATTGACGTGTAGTCATTTTTAACTCCTCGTGATTCTCTTCAGAGAACCAGTGAAATGTCTTTGAAGCACCCTTCATAAATAGCTTTCTCTGCTTCCTTCATGCAAGTGCCTGGCATTTCCTTCAGTTGTTCAGTAGCTTTTATTGACCTTGTAATTGTCCTATGCAATGATGGAATATTAACATTATCCTTTTGGAGTTACTGTGAGAGGATACTAATCTCTTCAAAAACATCTGAAAACAGTGCAGTTTTGATCTAGAACTCGGGGACTTGATAGTGTTTTCTGCGATCCCTTGAACTCTTCCCGTTCAATTTATTTTGTAGTCATGTCATTCAGATGTCTGTTGAAATGAGGATTCAGAGTGTGGTAGGACTTCCATACTGCTTGCACTGCGCTGAAGCTTGAGGCCACCCAATGCACTACGAATACATTAGATATCTTCTGAAGTTCTGCACCTAAATCTTGTGCAAGAGCTTACAGTTTATGCTGATTCTTTGAAGATTGATGATACAATGCATACAGCTTGTTCTTAAGTCTTTCTGAAACACCTGAATTCCTACCTAGCATAACACTAGCACCATTGCTGTATGCTCCAAACAACTTTTCATTCAGATAACTTGAAGAAAAACCATGCTTCAAGAGACATTGTAGAAATTCTGCTTCTGTTGTTTCTGCATCTGTTGTTTTAAGTTCAGTAATATCCAAGAATAAGATATTTACACAACCATCACTAATTTCAGACCTTAAATACACTATTAAAACTGATAGTGAAGCAACAGATGTATGCTCATCCGTAAGACCTTGGAATTCTTCAATATTTTGGATGAACAAGAGCAGCTTCTTCCTCATTGTGTCCACAATGCAGTCTATGATGTTGGCCCAACTTAGTTTACTGTGCAGTGTTTTGCCCATGTGGAGACAATTTTGAATTTGTAAATCCACAAGCTTGTGAAAGTCTAAATATGGTTTGTTATTTTTTGCTACAAAATATGCTGTGTGAAACACTTTCCTTGTACTTTCAGAAATATCTTTCTACTGTTCAACTGCGAGGGTGTCTAGAACATCATATTGTCATTCTTTTCACTGTCTGTCAGTTAAATGGGCTTCAGAATTCCTATGTTCATTAATTTTTTTCTCAATTATGTTAACTGAGTTTGTTTACATCCGCAAACTGGACCCACCGGAATACTACTACATAATTTGAAAATATACACTCCCTGTGATTTACTCACTCCAATATTCTACTCATCTTTACACACTGAGCAACTCATCTTGCCTTCCCTATGCACTAACCATTCATATTTTGTCTTAAATTCTCTCCATGTACTGTCATTCCAACAAACAGGTTAATTAGATATTTTGGGAATCCAGATAACAAGGAATTACTTCACATGGTTGGCTTTTGTCTACACGATATCTGTTCCGGTGATACTAATCGTATATGAGGTAGATGGGCCATTATTAGCTTTACGTTTTTCTGGACCATATGGACCATCTTCTGTAGTTTGAAACTTCGAAACCAGATTTACTGAAACAATCTACTATACTACATTTCATACTAAAAAATTACACCTTTCAATTACTAGCACAGTTTATACACATTTCACTTAAAAAGTAACATGCTAGGCATAAAAGGCAAAAGCAGATTCTAGATTTCTAGAAAGCATTTGACACGGTGTCCCATTGCAAGCTGGTAATGAAGTTATGAGCATATGGAATAAGTTCATAGATATGAGAGTGGCTCGAAGACTTCTTAAATAATAGAACCCAGTATGTTGTCCTTGATGGCGAGTGTTCATCAGACACAAGGGTATTGTCAGGAGTACCCCAGGGAAGTGTGATGGACTGCTGTTGTTCTGTATATACATAAATGATTTGGCAGACAGAGTGAGCAGCAGTCTGCGGTTGTTCGTTGATGATACCCTGGTGTACGGTAAGATGTCAAACTTGAGTGGCTGTAGAAAGATAAAAGACGACTTACACAAAATTTCCACTTGGTGCGATGAATGGCAGCTAGCCCTAAATGTGGAAAAATGTAACTTAATGCAGATAAGTAGGAAGAACAAGCCTGTAATGTTCGGATACAGTATTAAAAGTGTCCAGCTTGACACAGTTAAGTCGTTTAAATATCTGGGCTTAATGTTGCAAAGCGATATGAGGTGGAACGAGCTTGTGAAAACTGTTGTAGGAAAAGCAGATGGTTGACTTTGGTTTATTGGGAGAATTTTGGGAAATAGTGGTTCACCTGTAAAGGAGATAACATATAGGATGCTGGTGCAACCTGTCCTTGAGTACTGCTAGTGTTTGAGATCCATACCAGGTCAAAATGAAGGACAACATCGAAGCAGCTCGGAGGAGGGTTGCTAGATTTGTTGCCGGTAGGTTTGAACAAAACTTGAGTGTTATGGAGATGCTTGGGGGACTCAAATGGGAGTCCCTTGAGGGATGGTGGCGTTCTTTTCAGGGAAAACCCTATTGAGAAAATTTAGAGAACCGGCATTTGAAGCTGACTGCCGAATGATTGTGCTCCCGCCAATGTACGTCATGCATGAGGACCACAAAGATAAGAGAAATTATGACTCATATGGAGGCGTACAGATAGTCATTTTTCCCTCGCTGTATTTGGGTGTGGAACAGGAGGGGAAATGACAAGTCGTGGTATAGGGTACCCTCCGTAACACACCTTACGGTGGCTTGCGAAGTATCTATGTTGATATAGATGTAATATGTAGAACTGAAGTAGTCAACAGAACTGTTGACTACAACACCTATAATTTCACTGAAAACAACAGTAATACCCGTGCAGGCCATGCAGCACCTAATGATTAATGCTGTCGACAGTTGGACTGTAAATGCACAAATGAAAAGCACAGCAATGACTCAAAATAATGAATAGGCCTACTGTAATAATATCATAGCAGTGGGTCAAGTCAAGAGCCGACATTCGATATTGTGGTTGGCTCATTAAAGTTTACAATATCAACATAAGGAAATGGTAAATTTTTTTATTTTACATATATCTTATCTTACAGCTTAGGTTTAAGATAGGAGTCAGGTTTTGTTGTATTGTATTATTAACCTTGAGGTGCTTGCACAGTTTAAAGCAACAAATGCCACCCATGCGAGTGCCTGGAACATCAGCACGATGAAGAAGGGAATTAAGTGTTTTCATAAATTATTATTATTGTCTTGAGATGTGAGCATCTAAAGGCGAGTGGACATCAGATGTGCAGTGCCAGGCAGTGCTGCACAGGCTGACATAGAACATCCCAGAATTGCGAAGAATGGGGCAGTCATTGTAGGTGTCCAGCAATGCTCCAGTGTGTGCGAGCTTGTGTGCCAATAATAATGGAAAACAAGAAATGCCATCCAAACAGAGCTCAAGCTTCCTTTGATGTAATAACAATGCATGGAACTTTTCATTGTTGTGTAGAGTGGCGCAGTTTGACACGGTTTGACATCCACACTGGCCACGCTACCCCAAACCTTCTTGGCTTTGCACGGATGCCCGACCCCAAGTGCTTGATATTCATTGTTCTTTTTTATTGCTTTGTTTGTCTGGGCCATTTATCAATGCTCAATTGACTTCACAGCAAATATGTTCTATGCATTATAACTCAGAGCTGACAATTTATTTTGTAGTCATATCATTCAGAGAGATGATGAAAGAGAATTACTATAAGAAGAAAATATTCTCCACATAAAACAGTAAGGGGGTACCCCTCAGAAAAAAAAAATTGTGGGAGGGATAGCATCGACTCGCATTCCTCCTCCAACATACCCCAGTTTTTCAATTTGCAGGGCATTTTTGCGTGCACATTCTGGTCGTGAAAGGTGATTCCATCCGTCCCTCAGAATTGATGAAGTAGTTTAGCAGTTAGTAGTTACTCAAAAAATTATGAAGTAATGTATGGAATTAAGAAGTATTTACAGAACTAATAGTTAAAATTGCAGCTGCATATACAGGGTGGTTATAATTAAACTTTTGCTACTTGAATCAGTGTAGATGGAAAACTATTTACCATATGAGTACCTAAATTTATAGGAATGATGTTCAGACTGTGTGCTGTAGGATTTGCATTGTTCGTAGTGTTAATGTCAAGACTTGCAGTTAGGCGGCAGTAGCGGTACGGCAGCATAGGGTTGAAACATAATCATCTGTGTGGAGTATAGCTGCAGACACCCAACATAAATCTCCACAGATTGAGGAAGGTTTTACTCATAATAGTGCTGCCTCTTCATGAGTATCAGTGTGTTAAAGGAGTACAGAGAGATCCTCTTTCCACACCAAAGTTGAAGAACACAATTCGGAAGTTCGGATTAATTGACAATTTGGGAATTACTCCTGGGAGAGGCCGACAGCCAATTGTACCACAAATTGTTGAAAAAGTTTCTGTTGCCGTGGCTGAAAATGCTGGATGCAATGTGGGCTCTTCAAGCAATGCACGAGTTGTCACAATATCTGACCAGTCTGTGTTCTGACATTCAAAAAGTGCTGCGAACAGTTGTGAAATTATATTTCCAGTACAGTTCCATGCTGTCACGGATGCACATGGTCATCTCGTTGAGCAACATGTGTAACCTGAAATGTAAACATGGCATGCAATTAACAAATGTTACCCTGTCATGTGAAAATTAAAATGTTTCTAGTAATTGTTTCTTCATTATTTCTCTCCTGCTTGTCATTACACATGTTTTCATGAATTTTCATTGTGCTATGCTCACTTGTTCGTCATGGGGACCTTCTCAAGTAGTGAAAGTTTAATGATGTAAATGGAAGTTGAATGGAAGGAAAAAGGAATGGAAAGGGAAATAATTGATGATATCAGCTGCATTGGGACTTCCTGCGGAATCAGTGGCAATGAGTGAAAATGTGTGCTGGAACACGACTTAAATCGTGGATCTAGTGCTTACTAGGCAGTTGCGTTAACCATTGCACCAGCAGGAATCTAAAATTAGTGAGCACAGTAGACATAGACGGGGATTGCGAATAACTGGTGGCACTACATAGGAATGTGGTTTGGCCAAGGAACGTGCTGAGATAGTCCACACATCTGTGATCAACACTGTGTATGGGTGGTGCCATGATTAACGTAGCTGCCTAGTAGCAGGAGACCCTGGATTCAGGTCCCTGTCCTGCACCTATTTTCACTCGTAGCTGCTGATTCTGTGAAAAGTTGCCATGTGGCTGATATCATCGGCCCCTGGCCCTCCCCTTTACATAATGTTTCACAGCTGTGGATTCCACTTTGTGTCTGTCCTCTGAGACGTGTCTGAAAAAACAGACACCACACATGCATAGAAAGTTTAGTTCTTACCACCCTGTACCTCAGTTACACTAAAAAACTTCTGTGACTTACTTAGTCATTGCTCCTCCATGAGGGCCCAGGGGTAAGCATAGGCCCGAGGTATTCCTGCCTGTGCTAAGAGGCGACTGAAAGGAGTCTCTTACCTTTTGGCCTTTATGTGATGGTCCCCTGTAGGGTTTGACCTCCATTTTTCAAAATTTTCCCGAAGAGCAAGCCAATTGGGGAAGGACACATTACATGGTGCATTGTGTCCATTGTGCATTCAGATCTTTTGGCCATTTTCTTGTGGTGGTGAAACACCAGCAGTCTCTAAGCATTCACAGGCTCAATTCAAAGCACAGAAGTAGATCCCAAATCATTCCCCTCCCTGGCCACACCATAGGAGGAACGTTAGGCTAAGGATGGCAGCAAATGCGATTGCCGAGAACTTTGCTGAGCACTATGCTCGAGCCTCTGCGTTGGAGAATTACCCCTCCAGCCTTTCGCACTCTCATATGGCAGCTGGAAGGGAAAGTCCTCTCGTTCACTACATGCCACAGTGAATCCTATAACGCCCCATTTACAGAGTGGGAGTTCCTCAGTGCCCTTGCACATTGCCCTGACACAGCTCCTGGGTCAGAGCAGATCCACAGTCAGATGATTAAACATCTCTCATATGACCTTCCAATGGCAGGAGAGCACCATAATTCTGATGCAAAAACCCGGTCAAAACCCGTTTGATGTGGATAGCTATCGGCCCATCAGCCTCACCAGCGTTCTTTGTAAGCTGCTGGAACGTATGGTGTGTCGGCAGTTGGGTTGGGTCCTGGAGTCACATGGCCTACTGGCTCCATGTCAAGGCAACTTCTGATAATCTTGTGTCACTAGACTCTGCTATCCTAACAGCCTTTTCCAGATGTCAACTCCTGGTTGTCGTCTTTTTTAATTTACTAAAGGCGTATGACACCACCTGGCAACATCATATCCTTGCCACACTATGCGAGTGGGTCTCCGAGGTCTGCTCCCGATTTTTATCCAGAATTTCCTGTCGTTTCGTACTTTCCGTGTCCAAGTTGGTACCTCCCATAGTTCCCCCCATATCCAGGAGAATGGGGTCCTTCAGGACTCTGTATTGAATGTGTGTGTATTTTTAGTAGCCATTAATGGTCTAGCAGCAGTTGCAGGGCTGTCCATCTCATCTTTTCTGTAATCAGACGACTTCTGCATCTCTTACTGCTGCAGCAGTACTGGTGTTACTGAGTAGTGCCTACAGGGAACAATCTACAAGGTATGGTCATGGGCTCTAGCCCAAGATTTCTAGTTTTCAGGTGCAAAGTTGTGTTATGCACTTCTGTTGGCATCGTACTGTCCATCCAGAACTAGAACATTACCTTAATGATGATCCACTCACTGTAGTGGAGACATATCGATTCTTAGGACTGGTTTTTGATGCCTGATTGACTTGGCTTCCTCACCTTCGTTGGGTTAAGCGGAAATGCTGGCAGCACCTCAGTACCCTCGCTGCCTGAACAACAACAACTGGGGTGCACATCGCTCTACACTGCTGCAGATCTACAGAGCAGTTGTTCAATCCTGCCTTGACTATGACTATGGTTTATGGTTTGGCGGCGCCCTCAGTGTTGCGTTTACTCGACCCATTGCACGACTGTGACGTTCGCCTAGTGACAGGCGCTTTAAGGACGAGTTCGGTGACCAGCGTCCTTGTGGAGGACGGAGTGCCTCCATTGCAAGTTAAGTGTGCAAAACTGCCGGCCAGTTATATTGCACGTGTTCATAGTTCTCCTGCACATCTGAATTACCGTCTCCTTTTCCCACCCACGGTGGTTTATCTCCCACATCGGCGGCCCAGGTCAGGGCTTCCAATTGCAGTTGGTGTCTGATCCCTTCTTTCTGAACTGGAGTCCTTGCCTGTACCACCTATACTTGAGGTCCATTCACGTACACCTCCATGGTGTACACCTAGGTTGCGGCTTCACCTGGACCTTTCACTTGGTCCTAAGGACTCAGTTAACACCGCAGCTGTCTGCTGCCACTTCCTCTCGATTCTTGACATGTACCGAGGCCACTAAGTGGTTTACACCAACAACTTGATGACTGATGGTCATGTCGGCTTCACATATGCCCATGGATGACATATTGAACAGCATTTCCTGCTCGAGAGCTGCAGTGTTTTCACTGCCGAGCTGGTGGCTATATCTAGGACTCTTGGGGACAGCCGTTCATGCCCTGGGGAGTCGTTTCTTCTGTGTACTGACTCCTTGAGCGGCCTACAAGCTATCGGCCATGCTACTCTCATCATCCTTTGGTAGTAACCATCCAGGAGTCCATCTACGAGGTGGAATCCAAAATTTTTCAGGACTGGTGCTGCCATCTGGAAAGTAGGAGTAGTAGATCTTTGCACTGCTTGGTGTCGAGAGCTGCATATTTGATGAGTCAGTGTGCGGAGTGGCACTCATCTGCGAGTATGTGTTGCGTGTTCATAGTGATTTCTGTAATACACTGTGTTTGGTGTGTGGTGATTTTACGATTGATCCGAGAACAGAACAGTGCGTGTCAAGCCACATCTGATGATCCAACCCTCTTGTCACGGGTTATCGTTGGCGATGAGAGCTGGATTTACGGTTATGACCCAAAGACAAAGCAACAATCGCCCCAGTAGAAGAGCCCGGGCTCTCCAAGACCGAAAAAAGCTAGACAGATGAAGAGCTAAGTGAAGAGCATGAGCATCATTTTCTTTGATACCAAGTGAATTGTGCACAAAGAATTCCTCCCACCCAACCAAACAGTGAAATCTGCGTACTACTGTGACGTTTTGCGACTGCTCCATGAAAACGTGCAGCAACAACAGCCTGAACTTTGGCATCATGGGAACTGGCTGCTGCATCACAACAATGCGCTCTGTCACACGTCCTTGCTCACCAGGACCTTTTTGGCAAAAAAACATGGCGGTTTGTACCCCACCAACCGTACTTGCCAGATTTGGCACCTTGCAACTTTGTGCTATTCCCAAAACTGAAATTCAATTTGAAAGGCTGTCAGTTCAACTCTCTTGAGAGGATGCAAGAAGCATCGCTGGTGGTGATAAACATGCTCAAAGAACAGCATTTCCAGAAAATGTTTGACCAGTGGCAGAAGTGCTGGGACCAGTGTGTACGTGCGGATGGGAACTACTTAGAGAGTGATGGTGACCATTAGTCCAAAGGTAAGGTTTTCAACAGATGCCAGCACCAGTCCAGAAAATTTTGGATACCACCTCGTATGCCGTGGAACGATCTGGTCATTCAGTGGTGTTTGTCACGTCGGAATCCCAGGCAACGAACTTGCAGACATGCTGGCCAAAGAGGCAACACGGAAACCACTTACAGAGATCGGTTTCTCTGCAACTAACCTGCTTTCAGTACTACGCCGCAAGGTTTTGCGGCTTTGGGAGATGAAATGGCATAATCTCAGCATGGACAACAAACTGCATGCCATTAAGGAGACTACAAATGTGTGGCAGTCCTCCATGCAAGCCTCTCACAGGGACTCTGTGGTTCTCTGCCAGCTCCGCATTGGCCACACGTGGGCGACGCCCGGCTGACAGTGGCCCATATCTTGGTGAGCTGTCCTTCTTTGACTGCCCTGCTATGGACTCATTGCCATTAATTTTAGCTGACAATGCCTCATCAGCTAATTTAGTTTTACGTTTTATAAGTGACGGTGGGTTTTATCATTCTATATAAGTTACAGTGCATGTCCTTTGTCTTCTGTGTTCTCCACTTTAATGCCTTTAGGGTGGATGTTTCAATTTGTCACAGAGTGGCTTGCTTTTCCTTTTTTATTCTCGTGATCGGCCAGCCACGGTCATCTGCTCTCTTGTTTTTACCCCTTCTACCTGTATCTTGCTTCTCTCTGTGGTTTTCTTGTCATGTTTTGTCCATAGCAGTGTTGGTTGCCCTTCTGTGGTTCTTCTGGTTCTTCCTTTCTTATGTTATTGTGCTATACATCTCCTTTCTTTTTGACCGGGTACAAAGGACCAATGACCTCACAGTTTGGTCCCCCCATTGAAATCTTCAATGGGAACTCCCATTTTTTATTGCAGATTACGATTCTGCAGAAGTTGTGTCTTAAACATTTTCTTTGTTTCACCACAGATGGTGCTGTAATCGGAGGAATAGAAATTAGTACACTATCGTAATTTACGACATGCTACCCAGTGGCTGGACTCCACCTCCATGCTGCATGAATAGGACAGGCCAGTGTTTCATAACTTCTCATTGGAAATCCCATTTGCATCATTGTATTCTTCCAACATATCAAACAGGGGACTACCGTATTTACTCGAATCTAAGCCGCACTCGAATCTAAGCCGCACCTGAAAAATGAAACTTTAAATCAAGGGAAAAAAATTTCCCGAACATTTCCTGTGTCACACCAACAATGAAAATAGAAGCACAATATTACAGGCATATATACTGTCTGCATGTTTTGCAGGTGTATTTTGTCAGGATTGTTGTTTTCGTGGCCCAGCAGGGCTGATAACGCTTCCAGTTGCACTATTAATGGTAACAAGGTTGGCATGAGTAATGACAGGTTGTCAATTTTCAGATGAAATTTCATGAAGACTTGTAGAAATTGACAAGGGTAAATGAGGCATAAGTGATCACCTTATGAAGTGATTATCAATAAGATCTCTTCAGATTCTTTGAACAAACAGCTGAAGTTTGAGTAGGACATTTCCATTTCTCATATAAATAACTTGAGAATTGATTCCAGCAATATTTGGAACTGAAAAGAATACAACCTTCAAGTTCCATTTGTGATATTGAAAGCAGAGCACATTATGTCAACTATATCTGCTCCAATCTTACGTTCATTGTTATAAGCTACCATTTCAGGCTCTTTCTTGTCTACGGCATCTTTATCAGTTGAATCATCCATATGTAAACTTGAGATGAGCAGTAAAGTTTTCTTTTTACCTTTATTTTTAGAGACGTATATAGAACTGCAAAGGGGCTGAAAAAGTTCTCTGTTTTTTCACTTCTTTCATCTCTTTAGGGATCTGTCATTTGTTCTTCGTTATCACTCCCACATAAGACAAGCGATGTTTCTCTGACAAGCTTCGAAGAAGAGTGATACCTTTAAAACAATTATCAGCTGTCACATTACAATCCATTGTTAGTTACGGGAGTAACCAATTCTTGTAATATTTCTGTGCATTTGTTACTATGATGGAATGGTCTGTCTGGTTGTTTACAAGGATAAATTTCCAGATTGATTGTGTAAAACATTTTAAAACCTACAACTGCAAGTTTTTTAATGGAATATACTGAGTAAATGGGCATCTGCCCCTAAAGGTCTCTAGCTTTTTGTCAATTGTGACATCAGCTCCCACACAGTAGCAAGCTCTGCAGCTGTTTATCAACTTTACAAAGAAATCACAAATAGATGCTAAATGATCTACTGCTCTCCGTTTTAGTCTACTTTCCCTATCATCAAATCTCACAGTCTACAGTAACAATCAAAATCTAAAGAGGGGATCGTTAAATGGAAGATTTCTATGTCAAATCATTCTTAACCCCACAAATCTTAAACATTGATTCTTCCATCTTTATAATGTCCTGCCACGTAGAAAAGGCCTATGATGGCATATATTTCAGTGCACTTGGTATAGTGTGCAAACTTAGGCTTTGAGTAATTTAGACATGTGCTGTCAGTGTACTCATTTGAATATCTAACAATCATATCTACCATCTCATTGACAATGAGACATTTCCATGTATCCACAATGTTATCAGTGTATTGGACATTTCTAATTATACGTTGACACCATTTGATTAGGTTGTGCTTGGCAGTTTTCCTCTGTTGACTGTAAGGAGGTTTTTTTTTTTTCCCAAGTAAATGTTTGTTACCTTCTTCCCCTGTTTCCAGTGACAAACATAGAAATTCTTCTTCTTCTTCTTCTTCAGCAGACCTCACGTATTTGTGACTCTGCTCTGTTTCCAAATCTTCCTCCCACTCCTCAGTGTTCTTTGATGCATCGGTGTCACAGTCTTCCTCTTCTAAATCATGTGAAGATGCTCCATGCCACACTGCATCCTCATCCGTACAATCGAACAATGTTTTTAGAAGGATAGTTGCTACTTACCATATAGCAGAGCTGCTGAGTCACAGGTAGGACACAACAAAAAGACTGTCACAAAATGAGCTTACGTGCAACCCACACACGTGACCACCACAGTCTCTGGCAGCTGCCAGAGGCTGAGGTGTGTGTGTGTGGGGGGGGGGGGGGGGGGGTGTTTTTGACAAAGGCCTTGTTGGCCAAAAGCTCATTTTGTGACAGTCTTTTTGTTGTGCCTATCTGCAACTCAGCCTGTCTGCTATCTGGTGAGTAGCAACTATCCTTTTCATAGTATTGTTACATTCCATCCTGGATATTGCATTTTTTGATCCAACAATATTTGATGGACTCGTGGCACATCAGCTGGATTATTCAAGTCAAAAAAATGTTTCTGTAATTCCATTATGATTCTGTACTGGAAGAAACCAATAGTGCACGTTTTACTAAAATAATTAGAGCAAAATCACATAAATAGAATTGAGATGAAGATAGAATAGATTGAACAAAAATACTCACAAATGTGCTGTCCCCATATCTGAGAGATACACAGGCTATCATGGTACATCCGTTTCAAAAGGGAGAACAACAGTAGTATGTTCAAATGCTATTAAAATAGATTGAATAAAACCACAAAAATACAGTAAGTACAAAAATTGATTGATCAAAAATACTTACAGATTTGCTGTTGATGTGTCAGAAATATGAAGGCCACTGAGAGCAACAACCTTCACTTAACAATGGCTAGCACTACACTGTTGTTTGGCACTCTGTGGGTTAGGAAGATAGGTGGGGAGAGACTACTCCCTCCATACAGCAGTGCCTGCCATTAGACAAAGTAGTCTTTGTATCTCAGAGATATGAAGATAGCACTCGACTGTTAAACCAGAAACATTTGAGCATCTCAAAGAGAGTGCTACAAGTGCCCAAACAACAAAACACGCGGAAGATGGATTAGAGTAATGCAACGTGTGAAAATGGTTGTGATTGGTCTTTATACCTTACTTGAATGAACCTAATTGCTCCTATCAGCACCATTCTGAGTAGAGATATCTGGTGTCAAGAAACTCAGCTGTGAAACACGTAAACAAGGCCAGCATCTTTTATGTCAATTATGTCTTCTTTTTTTTTCCCCACGTCGAATGTTGTTTCATTAAGCATGAATTGTGAGGAAATTATAGGTATGTTAATCCCAAAAAAAAATTGTGCCAATTAATATTGTGCATGTAGAAAATGCAACAGTGGCAGTAAAAAGTTTTGTAAATGACGGGAAAACAATAATTCTGCGAACAAAAGTGGGGTTATACTGCATATTCTATTACAGTGTAATCAAAACTGGAATAACAAATAGGAAATGCCTTTTTCTTCTTATTACTGAGATGAAAATTCTGATGTTTTGAAACCTAACATACATAATATACTATATGCTTCTTGGTCTGCTGGTTAATACGCATTTGTTTTGGAGCGCACAGGCTATTTTCATACTAATTCTTCACTTAGCTGTATGTGTTATTTACTTTATTTTCAATTGATTTGGAAGCCTTTTGTGACTTCATCCTTGGCCAGTAAGACACATTTATCGAAATGAAATACACTTGCAAGAATATCTTCCAGCTTCCTCTAATTTAGTAAATGTGAGACTGGATATGTTCAGTATTTGTTGACAGTACTAGTTGACAAGCCTTCAGTATACTGAAGCGACTCTTGCACCATCAATAATATTGTCAGTTGGCAATGAGATTTTACTAAGTGATGATGTCTTATACCCAGAAAAAAGGATATTAGCTATGGCTGGTAAGAAACAACAGAAAAAAAGGAAATGGGCCAAAGAATGGCTGAAAAAGAAAGAACTAACTTGTCATATGTTAATTTGCTGACTGAATCAGACCCATGGACCCAAAAGATCTCGTAAACTGTTTAGTGAAGTGCTCAGCATCACAAAACAAATTACTAATACAGAAACAACATAAAATAGACGCAAAATATACTAACCCTTTCCACTCCAACAGCGAGTGGCACTTGACAATGCTAATTTTGTTTTCCACTCTGATATCAGCCTCATTAGACACGATTTTCCGTAGCTCTTGCATGCTTCATTCTCGAATCTGAGTGTACTAGCCATCACTGCTGCATAGGTATGCCATCTACGGAAACTTTTGCTAACTTGGTGTCAAACTGTAGTAGTTGTGTTGAGAAAGAGGTTGCAATAATTATGTTCAAGTTAGTAAGAGTGGAATAGCTAGTTCTTCACATACAGTCATTTCCAAGGAAGAGATTTAGAGCTTTTAGAGGAACGTCTAAGTGAAAATTAGAGTATAATTGGAAGGACAAACAGCATGGTTGTATTTTTTTGTTGTTTTATTATCCGCAAAATTGATTTTTGGTCACTTAGTGACCATCCTCAGTGCTGTAATACACAATTAAAATTTGTAGGCACTGGTATCAACAAGCTTAGAGCGATCACATAAACTGACTAGTCAGATTTTGTGGATAATAAAACAACAACAAAAAAATACGACGAATGCTGTTCGTCCTTCCAACTATATCCATTATCTGGTCGTGGTGCACAGAACACTCCATGGAGTCGCCAATGAAGAAAATTAGAGTGACAGTGATTTTGATGACAGTGATTCATTTGTAAACAATCCTAGTAAAGTGACTATGAGACAGTTCACCCTGAAGAGTTGCAAAAAGTTTCGCACAATGAAAATTTTTGTGTTATGATACTTACGTAAATACGTTTGAATGAAAGCACACTTTTTGCTTTAATGTATACCCTAATTTTTGGTCAGTGATCTCATCGTTTTGTCAAAGATTGGGCAATTCTCTGTGCAATGCGCAGAAACCATGTGTCTACATTATGGAGTGAAAAGGGTTAATGAGCAGGGCAATCACAATCAATGAGAGATTAGGAGTAACTTTGAGATTCTGGCGACAGGCAAGTCATTCATATACTTGAAGTTTGGCTCTGTAATATGAGCCAACTCAGTTAGCAAAATTGTTATGGAAACTTGTGAAGCAATTATATCTGCCCAGCAAGAATATATTGAGAAAATTAACAGAAAACTTTTTTATGTTTTGTGAGGATTTGGCGAGACTGGCATGCATTTCGCACATATATGACATACTTTTTGAAGTAGAAACAGTATTTCCAAACTGCTATGAATTTCTACAAGCTAATACAATGTTTTCATTTTTTTTTTTTTAAGCAATAATTTAGCAAATTCTCGAGCAACCATCCAAAATTTCCCCACAAGGATTTTTTTCCTTCTAGCACTAATAAATTCAGCCATCTGTTCCTTGTACATTTTGGAAAGTAGAGCAGTGCACTGTGAACATTTACCGAAAGGAACAAAATTGAACTGCAAACTAAAAAGTGCACACTTAACGTGTATCTTCTTTTTTTTGCGGCGCAAAGACTGTTCCACAAAATTTTGGGCATGCAGCTGCATAAATTCAGTTTCTTCTTCTAATATTTTGGTTGAGTACTGTCCAGCCGTCTTCAGAGTGAGCCAGGGTGACTAACGCTCCAGCACTTGCTCCATTCTTTTAAACCTGAGCAGTGGTTTGGTCCTCAGGTTTAAAAGGACAGAGCAAGTGCTAGAGCATTAGTCACCTCGGCTCACTCTGAAGATGGCTGGACGGTATTCACTTGAAATATTAGAAGAAGAAGAAGCTGAATTTATGTGGCTACACATCTGCAATTTTATGGAACAGTGCACACTTTGTGTGGACAGTCAATACATATTGACAGCACTGATAATATTTTACATGAAATGTATTCACAGTTGCAAATACGTACAATCGTCAGCTTGTATAATGGAGTGATGACAGTGAAAATTTGTGGTGGACTGGAACTCGAATCTGGATTTCCTGCTTATCGCGAGCAGTCGTCTTACCATTTGGCTACTCAAGAATGCATGTCCAGAGGAACTTTGCATCGTAATTTGGAATAACATGGGCACTGCAGTATCGTAGGGAAATATTTTGGTGGCCATCAATTCTGATCATCAGAGTTTCTGTGATTGACTATACGTCAAGGTGTGCCATCCAACAGTCAACATATTGATGGTTTAGCAATATAATTGAACCTGTGAGAGGCCCCTTTGTATTTACTACAGTAGATGATGCTTTGGTACAGCAACAACTATGCCTGAGTGCCTGATTATGAAGCCACAAAAGCCTTCAGAAACAATTAGAGATAAAGTAAATGACAAACACAGCTGAGTGGAAACAAGCATGAAAATAATGGATACTTCCAAACAAAAATTTACAAGTGACATAATCATTATCTAGTGTCATGAGGGCAACAAGGTTAACACTTGTGTATGAGGTGTGGCTATAGAATGAGACTGTTGCTGTAAAACGTTTTATATCAAAAACATATTCATTTACATGTCATCACCCTCAGTATACTCCCCTGCTCTGTCCTTACGAGCCATGTGAATATTCCATAGATGGAAACCGTGCTGGAAGTGTTAGTCAGCGAGTTCCTTGATGACGCATGCGAATTTTTCTTTCACTGCTTCAGTGGACTGAAATATTGTTCCTTTTAATGCAGATTTGACATTTGGCAATAGATAAGTCACATGGTGTTAGGTCAGGCAAATAAGATGGATGTTCTAACACTGGGATACTCTGCTTCACTAGAAACCTCTCAACAGAATGCAGCATGAGCCGGTGCATTGTCTTGATGCAGAACTCATAACTTGTTGTTCCACAATTAGGGTCTCCCCCCCCCCCCCCATCCCCCTCCTTCCAAGAGTCAAACAAGAACATTAAGGTAGTAATTTTGATTAATAGTTCAACCTTCAGAAACCCAGTGAGGACACACAGTTCCATGAAAATTGAAAAACATAATCATCATTGCTTTGAATCTTGATTTGCTCATTCAAGCTTTCTTCACTGTTAGTGAAGTTGGGTCCTTCCAATATATGGAATGGTGATTAGTTTCTGAATCATCAGTGAAAAATCAAGATTTCATCACGTTATCACTTTTGCCAAGAAATTAGGATCATTCCAGTGGTATTCAATGAGTCTGTACAAACCTTTTCAAAAGCATCTGTTTATTCAATTCATGAGATGCTTTTTGTTTGATCATGATTATTTTCTGCACCCGTTTCACACCCGCTTTTCTCATGTTATTTTTGTTGTGTAAAATTTGCGTTAAGCATTATTTGTCAGTTCCTACAGTTTCGGCAATCGATCGAGTACTCAACCAGCGGTCAGATCAAATTGGATTACCTACTTATTCGATATATTCATTTGTTTTTGATGTTGAATGACGTCCCAGGTGTGAGCCATTTTCAGTGTCTTCTTGGCTATCTTGGAAATGCTTGAACCACTCAAAAACTTTCGTGCATGGTAAACAACCTTCGCCATACACTTCTTTTAGTAACAGATATGTTTCTGTAGCAGTTTATCCAAGTTTCATGTTAAACTTCACAACATTTCGTAGCTCTGTTATTACACTTACCATTTTTTCTGCAAAACAAAACAACAACCCTTACACAAACAAAGGCGACGGTCATGCTGATTGTCTACAGACACCAGAGATTCTGCATTTGGCTGAGTAGGCTTCACGCTTCGTGGCTATTGGTCATTCACCTTTGGTGCGTGCGTACTTTGTGACAGCATCAGTCCCGTTATTTTATAGTCACACCTCATACATATAGAAAAATGTAGAAGCCTATATTATGTTCTGTTGCTGTCACTAGTTCTAAAATTGATTCTTTTGCATACACTGTGAGAGCAGAGGTTAGGGCACTCAACTTGCATTCAAGAAGAATGTAGTTAAAAGTCTCCATCTTACCATTTAGATTTAAGTTTTATGTGGTGTTAGTAAATTGCTTCAGGCTGATATTGATATAGTTCTTTAGTAAAAGGCATCATGGATTGCCTCCCCATACTTGCCTTGTTGTCAGTGAGACATCTAAGCCATAATATTCCTCTTCCAGACAATTTGTGAAATTGCTTGCGTTTTGCTATAAATCATATCTGAAAATTTATGTTCTGGGTTATGTGGTGCAGTACTTAATTCCTCAGACTTCGCACATGGGAAGAATAGATTTGAAATTCCCATTCAGATTGGTGTTGTCTTCAGTTCCTTTGAATCACTACAGGTAAATGGAGGGATGGTTGCATTGGAAACTCTACAGCCTGTTTCCTTTCATGTCTTCCCATATCTTAGCTTCCACCCTGCCTCCTTTCTTGATATATTCTTGAAGGTTGGTTTGCATACATAAAAGGGTAATACAAGAATTACAGATAGAACTTAAGTCCAGCAGTTCAAATTGGCTGGCTATGAAACTATATTAGATCTTCTTTTTACTATCATATTCATTAAGGAAATAAAATAATGCCAAACTAGAAATAATAACAACGAAACATTTTTGTTATACCAGAAATTCGTTTAAAGTAACCAAGCGAACTTATATAACATAAAAACCATCATAATGTGTTGTTTGCCGTGCAGATTGTGTGTGTGTGTGTGTGTGTGTGTGTGTGTGTGTGTGTGTGTGAGAGAGAGAGAGAGAGAGAGAGAGAGAGAGAGAGAGCGAGCGAGCAAATTTGCATGTGTAACATTGAGATTTGTAGTATCTGTGATACAGTTTGTTATATTTGTTATCTGACGAAGCTATTTTTTATGACAGGATTGGTTTTTAATAGCAGTAGTTTGTGTGGTTTTATAGTGCTTTCATTACCAAACAATTTTGCAATATATTTTTTCATGCATCTCTGTTGTTTAATTACAACCACAGGTCTGACCTGCCTAAATTTTTACAGAGGTACAAAAATTATTACAAATTCCTCAGTGTGTGGAGTTTGGCAGCTCAACCAGCTTTTAGGGAATGGTATGACAGACTTAATAGTTCAAAGTGTGCAGGCACACCTATGTTCAGATAAAAGTATAAGTTGTAACTTATAAACATGGTAGGAAAATTCTGTATAATGTAAGTTCTTTAGGAGTAAAAATCAGTCACTGAGTAGCACAAGTGTTGACTCGTCAACAGGCACGCTGCTTCCTCTCGAGATTGCCCTGTTTTTAAGGACGAAAAGCTCATCCAGGAAATAAGAGTGAAGGAAAAGGTGTCAACCTTTGCTGCTCGAAAGTTACTCGCCAGTCGACAGCCCACCATGCCTCAGAAAGGAAAATACAGCACTGTCCTTGCTTCTCCTCGGCCAACAAAGGAGGCGGCCACGCAGACTTGCGACCTCACCTTTAGTACCACGGTAGTCAGATCGGCCAGCGCAAAGATCGCCCGTTCAACCTCACCACGTTCGCCTGCCCACTCTATGGCTCACCCTTCGTCGGGTTCTGCTAAATCTCGAGCCCAAAAGTCAGACGCCAAGTCTTCGAAAAAAGAGCATTCTCGTGAAGAGTTTTTACGTACCGCAACTTCACAACCATCGGTTCCTCCTTCATCTAAACATCATACTTCAAAGAAGGCTACGAAGAAACACAGTTCCTCTCCTTCTCCGCCAAGGCGTGTCCCATCTACAGCACCACCTGGCGGAAATCGCCCTCGGCCGTCTTCTGTGTCGCCGAGGCGCACTGCTGGTGGCCGGTCAACTGGCCGATCGTTGGTGGCAGGAGCTGCTCCTGACCAACCTATGGATCAGGATCTTCTGCCTTCGACTGAATGCCATTCCATGCTGTCGGTCGCAAGCTCTGAGCAGTCGTTGAGTTGACAGCACCCTTGGTCACGTTCCTCCATTTTCTGTTCACCCTATGTCCATTATCCACTCGAACATCCGTGGCATTCGAGCCAATCGGGATGAATTGTCGGTCCTCTTACGATCCTACTCGCCGGTCCTCTTCTGTCTTCAGGAAACAAAGCTGCGTCGCCATGACCGCTTTGTTCTCCCTCATTTTCAGTCCGTCCGATATGACCTCCCCTCTGTTGAAGGCACTCCAGCCCATGGAGGACTCATGATTCTGCTCCATGATACTCTCCATTATCACCCAATCCCCTTAAACAGTTCCTTCCAAGCTGTCGCCGTCCGTCTTTCCCTTTCTGGATACACGTTCTCTCTTTGTACGGTATACATTCCATCGTCCACACCAATGGCACGAGCTGATCTCCTTCATCTTCTTGATCAGCTTCCACCCCCCTATTTGCTGGTTGGGGACTTCAATGCCCACCACCCGCTTTGGGGATCTCCACATCCTTGTCCACGTGGCTCACTATTGCTAGACGTCTTCCACCAAGCGGATCTAGTCTGCCTCAACACTGGGGTCCCCACATTTTTGTCTGCCTCCACGACAAATTTATCTCATTTGGACCTTGCGGTCGGTACTGTTCCGCTAGCTCGGCGCTTCGAATGGTTCGCCCTTGATGATACACACTCGAGTGACCACTTTCCATGTGTTCTTAGACTGCAGCCTCAACTGCCATATATGCGCGCGCGACACTGGAAGTTTGCCCAAGCCGATTGGACACTTTTTTCGTCTCTAGCGACATTCGATGACCGTCGCTTTCCCAGCGTCGACGATGAGGTCAGACATGTTACCGACGTTATTCTCACAGCTGCGGAACGTTCAATACCACGCACCTCTGAATTGCCCCAGCGCCCCCCAGTTCCTTGGTGGAACGAGGCATGCCGTGACGCAATACGTGAGCGGCGACGTGCTCTTCGCATTTTCCGTCACCATCCAACTTTGGCCAACTGTATCCGATATAAGCAGCTCTGTGCGCGATGCCGTCGCGTCATCCACGATAGCAAGAAGGCAAGCTGGAAATTCTTTATTAGCTCATTTAACACCTTCACTCCCTCCTCGGAAGTTTGGAGTCGGCTTCGACGGTTCTCAGGCGCACCTAGTTTCTCCCCGGTCTCTGGGCTCACTGTCGCGCATGATACCTTAGTGGACCCTGTCGCAATTTCTAACTCATTGGGTCAGCACTTTGCTGAGATTTCGAGCTCTTCAAATTACCCGCCAGCGTTTCTCCCGAAGAAACGTGCAGCGGAAGTGCGACATCTTGCCTTCTCCTCTCAAAATCACGAAAGCTACAATACTGTTTTCTCCATGCGGGAACTCCAACATGCCCTCTCATCTTCTCGCTCCTCCGCCCCAGGACCGGATGGTATCCATGTCCAAATGTTGCTGCATTTATCAACTCATAGCCTGCGTTACCTCCTTCGCCTTTATAATCGAATTTGGACCGACAGTACCTTTCCCAGGCGATGGCGGGAAGCTATTGTCGTTCCCGTTCCGAAACCTGGAAAGGACAAACATCTCCCCTCTAGCTATCGCCCCATTTCTCTCACGAGTAGTGTCTGTAAGGTTTTGGAGCGTATGGTGAATTACCGTTTAGCTTGGTGGCTGGAATCCCGCAGTCTTTTAACACCAGCCCAATGCGGATTCCGAAAGCATCGTTCTGCCGTTGACCGTCTTGTTGCTCTCTCCACTTATATCATGAACAATTTTCTCCGGAAACGCCAAACGGTAGCAATATTTTTTGATCTGGAGAGAGCATACGATACCTGTTGGAGGACAGGCATCCTCCGCACACTGTTCTCTTGGGGCTTTCGAGGCCGGCTGCCCCTTTTTCTTCGCGAATTTATGGCAGAGCGCACATTTAGGGTGCGGTGTGAACACTACTCTCTCCCGTACTTTCTCCCAAGAAAACGGGGTACCCCAGGGCTCCGTGCTGTGTTGTACTGTTTGCCATCGCCATTAATCCAATTATGGATTGTCTCCTTCCTGATGTCTCGGGCTCCCTCTTTGTGGACGATTTTGCGATCTACTACAGCTCCCAATGGACCAGCCTTCTTGAAAGACGTCTTCAAGGATGTCTCGATCGCCTCCACTCGTGGAGCATCGAAACTGGCTTCCGTTTCTCACCCAGTAAGACCGTTTGTGTTAATTTTTGGCGACGTAAGGAGTTTCTTCCGCCCTCCTTACATCTAGGTCCTGTCAACCTTCCGTTTTCCGACGTCGCTAAATTCTTGGGTCTTATGTTTGACAGAAAACTGTGCTGGTCCTCCCACGTTTCCTATCTTTCGGCTCGCTGTCTGCGTTCCCTTAACACCCTCCGTGTCCTGAATGGTACCTCCTGGGGAGCGGACCGAGTGGTCCTTCTCCGCCTCTATCGCGCCTTAGTGCGCTCGAAATTGGATTATGGAAGCATAGTCTACTCCTCTGCTCGGCCGTCTATTCTTCGGCGTCTCGACTCTATCCACCACCGTGGATTACGTTTAGTGTCTGGAGCTTTTTACACCAGCCCTGTGGAAAGCCTTTATGCTGAGACTGCTGAACCTCCGCTGTCCAATCGGCGGGCAGTCCTTCTGAGTCGTTATGCTAGCCATCTGTCTTCCATGCCTGCTAATCCAGCCCATGACCTTTTTTTCGACGCCTCCTTTGATGTCGGGTATGCAGGCCGCTCCTCCTCCCTACTACCCCCGGGAGTCCGCTTCCGTCAACTGCTCCATTCTCTTTCCTTCCACTTTCCTAAAACCTTCTTGACAACTTGGGATACAGCACCGCCTTGGCTCCGTCCCCGGATCGACTTGCTCAGAGACCTATGTCAATTTCCCAAGGATGGTACCCCTACACTTGTTTACCGTCGGGCATTTGCTGCTCTATGTGCACAAATGCCGGAAGCCACATTTATTTACACAGACGGCTCGAAAACATCGTTAGGTGTAGGGAGTGCCTATATTGTTGGCGACACCCCAAATCACTTTCGGCTTCCCGACCAGTGTTCGGTTTATACTGCGGAGCTTTACGCTGTTCTCCAGGCTGTCCACTACATCCGCCGCCATCAGCGAATACAGTACGTAATCTGCTCAGATTCTCTCAGCTCTCTCCTAAGTCTCCAAGCTCTTTACCCTGTGCACCCTCTGGTCCACCGGATTCAGGACTGTCTGCGCTTGCTCCACCTGGGGGGCGTCTCAGTGGCGTTCCTCTGGCTCCCGGGACACGCTGGTATCTGTGGGAATGAGGCGGCCGATATAGCGGCCAAGGCTGCAGTCTCTCTTCCTCGGCCAGCTATTCAGTCTCTTCCGTTTACTGATATACGGAGCGATTTATGTCGCCAAGTTGCTCATTTATGGCATGCGCATTGGTCAACACTTCCCCATAATAAATTGCGGGAAGTGAAAGCCCTTCCTTGCTCTTGGACCTCTTCCTCCAGAACGCGTCGTCGGGAGGAGGTAATTTTATTAACTAGACTCCGGATAGGGTACTGTCTTTTTAGTCATCGACATCTTTTAAGCGGTGATCCTCCCCCACTCTGTCCCCATCTGCTCTCAGCTGTGGACGGTCAGACACCTTTTAATTGCATGCCCCTATTTTAATCCGTTACGCTCCCGTCTACAGCTTTCGCCTGATCTATCGTCGATTTTAGCAGATGACACGCGCTCAGGCTGACCGTGTTCTACAGTTTATTAGTGACAGTGAAATGACGTCAGTCATTTGAAGCTTTTTTTGGGGACAACCAACCCCTTTCTATAGTGGTTTTTTAAGCATTCCTTCCTGCCTCTAGTTTCTCAAATTTTATGACTTTGTTCCCATTGCTGCTGATTTTAAATTTCGTTTTTTCCTGTTTTCTACGTCACGGGCTGGGCGCTAATGACCATAGAAGTTTTGCGTCCTAAAACCACAAAAAAAAAAAAAAAAGAACTGCACATACCATTGAAAATTCTGCTGTTATGCATCTGTTTTTAATGGCAATACAGGTAGAAAGATAAATGTGGTATGAAGTCAAACAAAATGCAATTACTCTGATTCAATGCAATAAACACCATGGGTCATTTATGTCAAAAAAAATCTGAAAACATCACTGAACAAACTCTGAAATTTTGTCAGTGATGTGAAGGTTCACCATTTATATGAAATATTTCAAAAAAATGTTCACACCATCCGTTATTTCAGTTTTTCCTCCCTTTAAGCCCACTTCAGAACATTTGTTGATTCTAAAGAGAATGGCCCAGCTACAAAAAGTATTTGTCCATTCCCCACTCAAGGTCTTACAGGGTTTGTATAAAAAGTAACTGTACTTTGCAGTGCACACTTGCCCAGGAGGATTGGTGGTGGGGGTATCTGGCTGAAAACACACGGCGTGCCAGTCACCTGCAGACTCTTGTCTTGGCAGCATCGTGCATTGAGCGTATACATCGCAAAGTCGTCGGTCATGGCCGAACATGCAGGAAAAGATCGACCAATGTTTCACCATCAAACTTTATGTGAAACTAGGGAAAAATCGGGTATGGAACAATTGGATATGTATCGGCAAACCTACAGCAATTATTGCCTGTCAAAAGCCCAGGTTTTCACGTGGATGAAGAGCTTTAAAGATAGCCCGGGACAGCATTGAGAACGAGGAACACTCCAGACACCCTTCAACTAGCAAAACTGACAAAACATCGACCGCGTGCATGTTTTATTGAACACTGACTACCGGATGAGTGTCAGGATGATAGTAGATGACCTTGGACTTGATAAAGTGACAGTGCACATCATCACCACTAAAGAATTGTCGATGAGGAAGGTCTGCGCCAAGATTTTGTCAGACGTTCAAAAGCAAGCACGTGTGGATGCCTGCAAAGTTAATCTCCAGAGCCCTGAAGTTGATTTAAAATTTTTAGATAGCATTATCACCGGAGAAAAAATCTATGTGTTTCAGTATGACTCAGTGACAAGCCGAATGGCACACCGCAGCATCCCCACGTCCAATAAAGACTTGCATGAGCAAATTTAAGGTGAAAGCCATGCTGATTGCATTTTTCAATGTCAGGGGCATGGTTCATCATGATTTTGTGACCCAAGGCCAAACTGTCAAAGGTGCTTTCTGTTCCAAAGTGCTCAAGAGACTGAAAGCCATCACTGATGTTTGGAAGCTGCATCATGGCAATGCACCGAGTCAACCTGCTTCATGGTGGCCAGTTCCCTCTCCAAGAAAGGGATTCAAACGATTCCCCCGCCCCCCTACAGTCATGATGTGGCCCCGACAGACTATTTTTTGTTCCCCAAACTAAAACCTCCCTGAAAGGGCACAGTCATGGTACCCTGGAGGAGATCCAAGCTGCCACGATGAGTGCTTTGAAGGTTATCCCACACTCAGTGGGTTGTTGACCCTCAAGGGTCGTACATTGAATAATACTAAGTGGTTGTAGCGATATCTACAATAAATTTTGATTCACAAGGTCAGTCATTACTTTTTATACAAACCCTGTATCATGGTTGTCATTATGATAATGTGTTGCATACAAAAGTATAGTACTGCTATGGAGCAACGTGATACAGTGGTAACATTTTGGACGTGCATTTAAGAGGATGGTGGCTAGAATCCTAGGTTTTTGATTTCCTCAGGTTCACTAAATCGTGTAAACCGATTCCAGGATGGTTTCTTTGAAAAGGATGTGGCCGACTTTCATCTCATTCTCTTCCCCCTCCCTCTCTCCCCCCCCCTCTCCCTCTCTCCCACCCTCTCCCCCCCTCTCCCATCTCTCCCACCCTCTCTCCCCCCTCTCCCATCTCTCCCACCCTCTCTCCCCCCTCTCCCATCTCTCCCCCCTCTACCCTCTCTCCCCCATCTCTCCCCCCTCTACCCTCTCTCCCCCATCTCTCCCCCCTCTACCCTCTCTCCCCCATCTCTCCCCCCTCTACCCTCTCTCCCCCATCTCTCCCCCCTCTACCCTCTCTCCCCCATCTCCTCCCCCCCCTACCATCTCTCCCCCTCTACCCTCTCTCCCCCATCTCCCCCCTCTCTCCCCCCTCTCTCCTCCCTCTCCATCCCTCTCCCCCTCTCCCCCCTCTCACCCCCCCCTCTCTCCCCTCTCCCCCCTCTCCCCCCTCTCACCCCCCCTCTCCCCCTGTCTCCCCCTCTCACCCCCCCTCTCCCCCCCTGTCTCCCCCCTCTCACCCCCCCTCTCCCCCCTGTCTCCCCCCTCTCACCCCCCCTCTCCCCCTGTCTCGCCCCTCCCCTCTCTGCCCCCTCTCCCCCTCTCTCTCTCACCTCTCTCTCCCCCCTCCACCTCTCCCCCTCCACCTCTCCCCCTCCACCTCTCCCCCCCTCCACCTCTCCCCCCTCCAACTCTCACCCCCTCCACCTCTCACCCCCTCCAACTCTCCCCCCCTCCAACTCTCCCCCCCTCCAACTCTCCCCCCCTCCAACTCTCCCCCCCTCCACCTCTCACCCCCGTCCACCCTCTCCCCCCTCCCCCTCTCCCCCCTCCCCCTCCACCTCTCCCCCCTCCCCCTCCACCTCTCCCCCCTCCCCCTCCACCTCTCCCCCCTCCCCCTCCACCTCTCCCCCTCCCCCTCCACCTCTCCCCCCTCCCCCTCCACCTCTCCCCCTCCCCCTCCACCTCTCCCCCCTCCCCTCCACCATCTCCCCCCCTCCACATCTCCCCCCCTCCACCTCTCCCCCCTCCACCTCTCCCCCCTCCCCCTCCACATCTCCCCCCCCTCCACCTCTCCCCCCCCCCTCCACCTCTCCCCCCCCCTCCACCTCTCCCCCCCCTCCACCTCTCCCCCCCTCCACCTCTCCCCCCCTCCACCTCTCCCCCCCTCCACCTCTCCCCCCTCCACCTCTCTCCCCCCTCCACCTCTCTCCTCACTCCCCTCTCTCCCCACTCCCCCTCCACCTCTCTTCCCCTCCACCTCTCTCCCCCCCTCCACCTCATAATTGTGCATCACCAGTCTTCAGGAATCTTTTTGTCCACAGCTTTGATTAGATCTATTGAGATCACTGACCGGTGGCCTGATCATAGTTCAACATGGACATTTTCCCAATCTGTCCTTGAAAGCTCTAGCCCACTTCTGAATTTGTTGTCACTCATTGCATTGTGGCCATAAACCTCACGTCTGTCGATGAATTTCCACTGTTGTAACATTCCTTTACTGTCAAAAACCAAATCACTGACCATATTTCACAGTCAGTGGTCTGTTCAGTTGTTTTATACATATTGAAACTAGCAATATCAACACCCTAATGTGACAATACCAATGCAAATGTTGTTGTTTTATGAGCAAGCAGCTTGGGAGGCAGTATTCACCTGTGTTCAGTGTTCGCACGACATTAAATTAGCTGCAGCAGTTACTTTGTGAATAACCTTCATAGTAGACAAAACAATGAGATTGGAGGTACAGTATTGCTTAGGTCCTCAGTAGTTGTCAGATCTGAAAAGTCAAAGACAAAACAACTGGGAGTTTTGTGTTTATTTGTTTTTTCGTGGTCGAGATCTAATGCCAGTTGGTTTAATAGTTATTTAGCTGCGTGGTCCACCTCCATAACTGAGTGATCAGCACAGCTGACTGCCATCTGGGGCACACAGATTCAATTCCCAGTAATGTTAGGGGCTTTTCCTCAATGAAGGACTTGAACGGGGTATATTCTGCATCATGTGGCCAACTGAGGGCCTACTCAGCCGATCACTGGTGGTTCCATGGTCAAGAAACCCAACAATGACACAGAGAGCAGTGTGCTGACCACATGCTCCTCCATACCCTGCCAATGATGCCATCAACAGAGGATGACATAGTGGTCAGTCGAGCCCAATTGGCCCACCTAAGCCAGATTGCCAAACTTCATTTGCTGCATGAAGTCAGCAAAATATGTGGGCAGCAAAGAAGATACTAGGGGCTTGTTTGTGATATGCAACCAGCTGGGGCAAAATGCAATGTACATTACGAGTTAAGTAAGTTGCTTGTACAACAGACATAATAGATGATGCTTTGTGTGTAGTTCATTTCAGAGATCACCTCCTTTCTGTATGCATTACTTGAGAAGAATAATACTAAAGGGAAACTGCCAAAGTAGGCATTCAGAGGAGCCATCTAGAACACTCCAGAGCCAATCATTACAGAGTACACTGTTGAACATCATGATAACATTTACACTGTGGACATTTATATCACCCATATATTAAGTTTGCCGTGGTACAGCTTGAGTGAAATCTTCTTAATAGGCACCAGGTTAAACAAAAAAGGTTGTGAGTGAGAACAGAAAGGCACCACAGATCCTTTTACTACAGGGTGTTCCTTTGTTCCAGTTAGACTGTTCAGCAGTTACAACTGGGTAAAATTATGATCCAAAATATCCCATTTACAGTCCAGCTATGTAAATGAGGAATCAGACTTTTAGACTCTGAAATGCAGGGGCATTAAAAAATCCAAGGTAATTGCAATTAAGAATAGTTGTAGACAACAGATTGTGGCACAGTGTACACTACTCCTATGTCCTCTTGCTCCATTATGAAAGAACAGCAGCTTACAACCAATTAATTTCTCCATGAGCAGTGTATAGAGTTCCATAACAGCATCAAATTGTCAGGCCTTTTTCTAGCTATTTCACCAGAGATAAGTATTTACCAACTTAGTTTCCTGATTTTTACCCATGTGTTCACCATTTTTTGTATTATACATTCAGACTGTGTAATACACAATTATTTCAGGATAAAAAAGGAGAGCTGTAGTTTGGTGATCCACGGGAATAAAATTTTCAGTCATGACAATGTTCTGGACAAAATTTGGATTTTTCTGCACTGAAGGATAGGTTAAGTGATTTACTTCTGATCAACTGAATTTCGAAAAAAATATCATTTACTGCTGCATAATAGAAAACGTTGGGGAACTAACAGCTGTTAGTGAGGCATTATTGGAGAGCACACGCACTTGTCTCACGAGGCACGGACTACAACTTCAATCCTAAGTTATCGACTGACAAACATTCACCGAGACTAATAGATAATAAAGTCCAATGAGAGAGTTGTGTACACACACTGTCATTCCAGAATGAGATTTTCACTCTGCAGCGGAGTGTGCGCTGATATGAAACTTCCTGGCAGATTAAAACTGTGTGCCCGACCGAGCTCAAGTCTCGGTCGGGCACACAGTTTTAATCTGCCAGGAAGTTTCACACTGTCATTGACTTAAAGGATAGTGACAACTTTTAAAGTAAGCGTGACTTAATTTCTTGTGACTATTTCATTCACGCTCTTGGTGCGATGTAACATCACCAATATACCTGCCTGACAAAAAAAATTTGAAACACCCAGAAGGTGAGAGGAAACAAAATTAAGTTTCATGTGTAGTGAGGGTATGTTATGTTATTTCAGTGAGTACACTATTGAGTCAGATTTACAAAGAACCTGGCAGTATGAACTCAGTTATCAGTATGAACTCAGTTATCAGTATGAACTCAGTTATCAGTATGAACTCAGTTATCAGTATGAACTCAGTTATCAGTATGATGTTGCACCCCCTCTAGCCTCGGTGCATTCAGTTGGGAAGAGCATCACAAAGCTGTTGTATCTGTTTCTGGGGAAAGCTGGCCCACAACTCTCGTAACTAGTCACTGGTGTTCTAAATACTGGCACTGAGACAAGAGTTGATGTCCAAATTGGTCACAGGCATTCTGTCCGGGCACATCTGAGGATCTTCATGGCCGCAGGAGTACCTGAGCATCACACATACGGTTCATAAAGACATACCATATGTGGACAAGTTGTCAGAGTTCCCTCAATCACTACCAGCTGTGACCTGAAGTCAAATGTTATGGTTCGCAACACTGTGACACCAGGAGTAACACCAATTTGTCCCTTCAAAACATTGGAAGAATCGGACATATCCCCAGGTTGATAACATACTCACCAACAGTAGTCATCCGAAAGAGTGCAGAATGGTGCTTTATCACTGAGAACAGTGCGACGCCATTCATCAGCAGTCCTTGCTTCTAAGTCACAGTCTCACTCAAGATGCAGCAGTCTATGCATGGGACAGTAATTCCTTAATCTAGTTTCTGACCAATAGTGAATACTGCGGCATGACACAGAATGTTACAAGGAATCTACTATCTGTTCTTGGATGGCAGGCACAGATGTGAAGGGGTTACAGTGCTTTTTGTGCTCAATACAGTGATCCCCTTCCCCCCCCCCCCCCCTCCTCCGTTGTACTGATCAGATGTGGTCAACTGCAAACTGTAACCTTGGCAATGAATATGCTTGCCTCACATAACTGTGCAGACTGAAATCCAGCCACTGTCATATCCGAATGCCCCATAAATCTGGATATTGCATTATTCAACCAGATGGCCAAATGTATATCCACGGTGAAGCCCCTTTCGAGCTGTGTCAGATGGTGGTGACACTGTCTCTCATGAGTATGCTGCATTTCCTTGCCCTACACAGTGATCACGCAACATGTGATGGTGGCCCTACCAGGCAGGGTAACAACCCTGACTGACTCTGGTGGCTGTTCTGCCTGTTATACAGAATTGCAGCTATTAAACATTCACATATCTGCCAATGGTGATGTACATTAATGAAGCTACATTGACATCTGACCATGTCTTCTGGGTGCTCCATCTTCTTTGTGAGACAGTGTATTAGGAAATTGTGGCTGGGGGGTAAAAGAAATCATCTTCAGTTTGTCGGGTAGTTCTGATCAACTTTTATGTTTTTAAGAAATGTAAATAATAAATCAATATTGTATTTGCTCATTTTTTGTTTATTTACAGTGATATGCACATCAACAGACTAGAATTGGTGTAGGATTTTTGGCTCATGTGCTGTTCAAATTGAAGTATGGTTTGAGAAGTTATGCATTTAAAAAAAAAAAAAAAAAAAAAAAAAAAAAAAAAAAAAAAAAAAAAAAAAAAACTGAAATGATATCACCAAAATATGCTATAATCAGTTCTAATTGTTTTGATATGTTGTTACAAATTTCCAAAATGTTCTGTAAAATTACAGTTTTATCTGTTTCTTTCTAGGCTTTGTGGTGTGGATTGGTACCATTCATCATAGTGTTCCTGGGAATTATTTTGGCGTTCTATCCCACATTGTCTTTCTTCATGGGTACAGCTGATTCGCCACTTCAACCATAGTGAAGATGTACAAGAACAGTGTGTTATGAATGATTCCAACTGTACAAGGAAAGCATAATGCATATGAAATTTTGTTAGCAAGTGTCTCAGGGGTCAAGATAAAATAATTTATGTGCTTTAATATTGCAATACAAGATGATATTTTTTTTCATCCACTGTTTAAATAGATTTAATGATGTAGGACCTCTTTTATGTATCATGAAATATTTTAGTTGTAACTGTTTTTTAGTCTGTATTATATGATGAGTATTATGTTAGTAGCATTCTGCTTCTGATACTTTCTAAACATACTCCTGTTTCATTTGGTAAAACTTGTTTATGTATAATGTTCTGTCATTGCATGACTTTTTGATGTTGTATTACTCATACTTACTTTTTGAATCTGTCTGCTTGTTTGTACACTTGTTTGTATTTTTTGCTGCTTTGGTTTGTTGTTGTTGTTGTTGTTGTTGTTGTCATTGTTGTTGCCATTGCTGTTGCTGTTGTTATTGTTGTTAGTCTGATGTATTTGTTTTAAGAAAAAGTACAAAATTGGATTTTCGAGTTTTATAATTTGGCACAAAAGTTTCTTTCTAAGAGGTGTGTGTGTGTGTGTGTGTGTGTGTGTGTGTGTGTGTGTGTGTGTGTGTAAGTAATAATTCATTTGTGGGGAAAATTTCTACACCCAGCTGTAGCTATATGGAACAGTTGTCAGATGAAAATTTAAAGTACTTATGTATGTAGTGCAAGAACTGGCAAAGATTAAGTGGAGGTGACAGTTGTGGTAATGATTGTATCTACAACAAAATCATTGCTGCTTCAATTTGACAAAACAGTGAGGAAGAAATTGGTGATGACTATAATCAAGGAATCATTCTGATATTTGCCTGAAGTGAGCAAACTTAAATTGGCACATGGAATGAAAATTAATCCAGATCCTCATGAACACAAGTCTGTTACCTTAGCTGAGTAGCATATAACTTGGTTGCAAGACAAGGACTGTGTCATTGAAGCACAAATTCTCACTCATAGAATTTTTTCCCCTATTATGTTGATGTTGCAATTTTATTTTGTGGATAAATATATTATTTTAACCATTTCAGTTCACTGAGAATATATGGAACCCAATGCATTTTTGTGCTAATATTGGTAATGAAATTCAGTATGTTCTGTTCTGGATTGTAATCTTGTGCCAACATATGAAGTTAAATGTTTTGGTAATAACAACATAAAACTGTAAAATGTAGAACTAATGCTGTGTGTAAAGTTAGTAACAGTAAGTTACAATGATTATATCGTGTTATTTTAATTTTTTTTTTTTTTTCCATTGAGAAGCAAAAACGATTCACTCCTTCAGTTTGATTATGTTGTAATCGTTTGTTTTATAGTGTATAACTCCAATTAATAATCACATAACATAATGTGTGCAACCTCTGTAGAGACATTTATATTAATATGTTATCATGCACTAGTTTGGGTAAACGTTTGTTTAAGATTTGTAGACAATGTTGTGGAATGTTGTAGAATCATCATGAAATTTATAATTTTATACCTTTTTAATACCAGCAAAGCTTACAGTGGCTGATCATTACTGTAATAATGTGGTAAACTGTGTGAGAAGCACAAAAGTGTAAGAGTATTCAGGATGTATTTTATGTACATAGAGAAACTGTATATATACAGAAAAAAGCAGGGGAAAAAGAAAAGAGGTATGTTCCTGCTATACGACTGAGTAAGCCATCACTGTCTTGCCGTATGCAAAAGAAGTTATCCATTTGTGATATTCACTATGGATCAAATAAAATGGGTGTGTGTGTGTGTGTGTGTGTGTGTGTGTGTGTGTGTGTGTGTGTGAGAGAGAGAGAGAGAGAGAGAGAGAGAGGAAAAATGCAAACATGAAGCTCTACCTGGTAGAACTCTGTAATATTTTAATTGAGAAGTATGACTTGTAATTCCCGGGAGTGGATGGTTTGCCAAATCTTTTTTAAGTATTTGTGTGGTGCTGTGTTCTGTAAAATGGTTAGTTCTCTTTTATATATAAGCCATGTATTTGGAATACCATAGCAAAGAAAGTATGTGGTTGAAGTGTGTTTCTCCTCATGTCAACTTCCACCCTTCAAAAAGAGTATTTGAAATGGGGTTGGCATATTGAGATTATTGATTGTAGGCTGTAGTATTTTTTCTAACAGTAAAAAATGAAAGCTAAACAAGATACTGGTTTGATATAGGATCACAGAAAATGTGCATTGGATAGTATTTCTTGAATGCTAGACATTATTTTGTTGTTTGTGAAGATAGTATTTTATATTTAATTAAACATAATGAATTCCTAAATTGAAGTGGTGTAGAGATATGTTACCTCTCAAGGTGCCTTTTCAGTTTTCACTGTCCCAGGGTATGAAGTTTACTGGTTTGTCCAGATGTGGACTTGAATAGCCTAAGTTAATACCATTGCATGATGTGTGATAGTATTTTTCCCCCCTCTCAACAGCGTTAATGAAGAAAATTGCTGTTAGTGGTGTGTACCATTAACTGTAGATATTGTTATTATTTTATTTAAATGTAAATATTATAAATTTTGTAAGTAACTGTATGCTCAAATTATATGCCATCTGCAGGATTGCTTTGTGTCTATGTACCTGCAGTAAGAATGTCAAATTTCGTGATTTTTCTTAAAAATGTTTGTAAACATTTATTTCAACATACAAGGAAATTTTATTTTATTCAACAATATGTAAAATTATATATTTAAAATGAGCATTTTTGTTTACTGTTTTATAGAAATACTTAAATATTGTTACTTGATATGTTAAATTCATGCCATTGTTTTTACAGTTCTGTTCAAAGAAGGAAGATTGACAAGAAATGTAAATATTTTGTGAACTTGAAGTCATAACTTTAGTAAGTTAGTAATTCAGGATGAATTACTAACTGTCTTACAGAAGTCTAGTCCCAAATTTTAAATCTACAGATTTATTTATTGAAGAATGATTATGTTTAAAAGTGCTTTACTTTTACAAGAAACCTACCAATTGACTCTGTTAAATGTTTTGTACATTGTGTTAAACAATTACAT